>NC_064859.1:72515491-72755491 GCF_024139225.1 Suncus etruscus
TGGCAGTCTTCTGGGTATTGATTACTTTGCAAGTTCAAATTTGAAAGAGGGTGGTCATGACTAATAGAGTAGGAGTTTAGGTTCTTGTTTTATGCTTTGTTAATTTCCTGACACCCATAGATTGTCTTTGAAGCACCATCAATACTAATTCCTAAGCACAAAGCCAGGAGTAATCAAATACAATGGAAACAGCAGATATACCTTCATGGGAATAAACATAATAATTAGTGGGTAAGGAAATATTTTGAGGTCTAAGTCAACTAGAACATTTAGATACTATAGAATATCTATTTCTGTCTTAATAAATCCACCACTGATTTGGGGCTTTAAAAACCCAAGTCTTTGGGTCTGATATTTGTTTGGAAGTCTGAATTGCTTACCTATATTATTATCTTTTTGTTTTCCAGACTATTCTGGGTGTCAGTGGCTGGACTGCTATCAAAAAGCTCAGGAGACAGTCTGATTCAAACCAAACTGTTGCTGACAGAGTTCTTTTTCTTTTTGTGCAATGATATTCAAAATCAGAGATGATGTATGGAAGTCTCAGTGGCAATGGGGCCCAATTTGTACATATGGATCTTGGCGAAATGAATATTGTCTGATTCTTGTTAACTCCTCACTTTAGTAGTATACTGATACTCAAATTCAATCAGTTATGTTCTAAGGTAGCATTTCTTAGTGGGAGGATATTGTCTGTTATAGGTCCTCATAAATATCCTAATAGAGGCAGGTGAAAAAATCACACAAGTGCTGGAGTAATTTGATAGCACAGCAAGTAAGGCACTTGCCTTGTATGTGGCCAACCCAAGATTGATCCACTGTATTCTTTATTGTCCCCGGAACCTCTGATAGTGATTCTGAGTGTAAAAGCCAGGAGAAAGCCCTGAGCATCACTGAGTGTGACCAAAAAAAGAGAAAAATAAAATAAAATCACACAAAATGGAGTACAAAATGAGATTTGTGGGTCAACTGGCAGGACAGGGTGACCAAATAAGTGTAAGAATTTGGTAGTGGGTCAAGGCTGGAAAAGAGCTGAAAAACACTGATCTGAAGGATATTGACATGTTTCTGACATTTTAAGGTGATTTGTTTGGTTTGGTTACCTTTGCTTTGGTTTTTAGAACACATCTGGCAATTCCCAGGAAATCATATGTGTTACCAGGGCTCAGAGATAGGTGGGCTGCTTGCAAAACAAATGCCTTTTTCTATATACTGTCTCCCTGAACACTTTTTTTTTCTTGTGGGGGGGTCACATCTGGCAGCGCTCAGGGGTTACTCCTGGCTCTATGCTCAGAAATCCCTCCTGGAAAGCTCAGGAGACCATATGGGATGCCAGGATTTGAACCACTGTCCTTCTGTATGTAAGGCAAGGCAAAAACCTTACCTCCAACTATTTGATTAATATGGGTCACTTATATGAAAGCATATATAGTGTTGCTCCTATTTGCTTTAACAGTAATTATTATAAAAATATTTTATATATTAAAGAAAAATATTAAGCATCAGGAAGTAATATAGAACCCTGTATTTTATCCTATTCAACTTTCCATGTCAATTTTAAAGATTTTGAATTTATGCATTGAACCACTAACAAATATATTGGATATTGAAAAGATTACCAATATGAAATAGCCAAAAAGCTCTGGAAAATGTCAAGTTATACATGTCAAATATTATGTTTTAATGCATCTATAAGCTATAACTACATTACGTGAAATATATTTGATAATTTTTGTTTCTACATGAAATTATTAAGAGGGGCTTATTCAAAGATTTAAGCAGATTGTGTAAAAGTTCATAAATAATTCACACAACAGGACAATTATGAATAGTGTGAAGTCCATTACATCAAGCAGCGTTGTTTTCTATATATGTCTACATGATATCAAAACCCCAATTTCTTCTACAATCTAGTTCTAAAATTATTTTGCATCTGTAAAACTAGTCCCACAATGATATTTACCCAGAAATACATGTAAAGAATTAAGAACTCTGACTGTTGCAAAAAAAAAAAATCTTTAAATTTTTTGCTCTATAGCACTGTTGTTATTTCTCTATTTCCCAGGGCCCAGATAATTCCACTTTTTGTGTGTTTTTATTATATTGTAATTTACTATTTGAAAATTTGGATTTTTCTTTGTTCATTCTTATTTTGTCCATTGAACTGTTTCTCATGCATAAAAATATTAAATTGGTTTTTTAATCTTGTTTAGGTTTTATCGTCTAGAACTGAATTTAAAAATTGTGAAACTAGGGGCCAGAGAGATAGCATGGAGGTAAGGCATTTGCTTGCATTGCTTGCATTGGTTCTAGTCCCGGCATCCCATATGGTCCCTCAAGCCTTCCAGGAGCGATTTCTGAGCATAGAGCCAGAAGTAACACCTGAATGCTGCTGGATGTGACCCAGAAACCAAAACCAAAACCAAACCAAAACCAAAACAAAAAAAAATCATCAGGGAGATGTTTTGATGTCAAAACAACTATGAGGTACCATCTTACACCGCAGAGATTGGCGCACATTACAAAGAATGAGAACAAGCTGTGCTGGCGGGGATGTGGAGAGAAAGGAACTTTTATTCACTGCTGGTGGGAATGCTGTCTAGTCCAACCTTTGTGGAAAGCAATATGGAGGTTCCTCCAAAACTGGAAATTTGAGCTCCCAGACGATCCAGCTATACCACTCCTAGTGATATACCCTAGGAATACAAAAATACAATACGAAATTCCCTTCCTCACACCTATATTGCAGCATTATTTACAATAGCCAGACTCTGGAAACAACCAAGATGCCCCTTCAACAGATGATAGCAAGAGAAACTGTGGTACATAAACACAATGAAATATTATGCACCTGTCAAGAGAGATGAAGTCATGAAATTTTCTTTATACATGTTTGTACATGGAATCTATCATGCTGAGTGAAATAAGTCAGAGGAAGAGAGATAGATGCAGAATAATCTCACTCATCTATGTGTCTTAAGAAAAATAAAAGACATTTTTGCAATAATTCTCAAAGACAAGGAGAGGAGGGCTGGAAAGTCCAGCGCATGTCATGAAGCTCACCACAAAGAGTGATGAGTGCAGTAGAAACTATCATAACAATGCGAATAAAAGAGGGAAGTAGAGAGCCTGTCTAGAATACAGGCAGGGGGGTGTGGTTGGGTGGAGGGAGATTTGGGATACTGGTGGTGGGAATGTTGCATTGGTGAAGGAGGGTTCTTTACATGACTGAAACCCAACTACAATCATATTTGTAATCAAGGTGTTTAAATAAAAATATGAATAAAAAAGAAATGTCAGGGTAATAATGCCTCAAAAATAATATACCACAATGGAAAATAATCTGTGGATTTGAGATTATCAAGTTGTGATTATTATATTAAAAATTAGAAACTATAAATTGAGTAAGGTAGATCTGCCTTTTGTATTTTAAAAGAAAATATGGTTAAAGTTTTGTTCAGTTGTTGTTCAGTGAGGATGATAAAAACAATACAATGAGAAGCTACTTACTATGTATTGAGTGAATCCAGAATCTGAAAGTGTGAAAACATAGATTTTGGAGTTAAAAACTTTTTTTAAATTCAATAATGCAGTTAAACTGTGTGGCTGAGTCTCATTATAACTTGAGTTTCAGTAAGACTGGCTCTAACTCAGTGATACAATTATATGGAGACAATGAGAAAAGCACAAATTTGCTATAATTTAGAACAATTTCCATGATATTTACCTTTAATAAACGGTTGAGTTTATTCCTGTTTCATAAGGCTCTTTATAAGCAGCAGTTCAGGTCTGATAATAAATAGAAGACATCATTTTAATCAGTTGTAATCTCTTCCATCTCCTGTCCATTTAGTGAACATCAATAAATTTGTGTGTTTGTGTGTATGTGAGTGTGGGTACGTGGGTGGGTGTGGGTGTGGGTGTGGATGGATGTGTAAAATCATGCACAGACGAACTTGGAGCCTACTCATGGCTCTCTACTTGCTTAGGGATCATTCTTGGTGATACTTAAGGAATCACATAGTGAAAGGGACAAAGTAAGATGCTGTCTCTTTGGTTCTATGTTTCTAATTGATTATCTTGTCACTAGTTATGGTTATTTATCTATATTCAGTTTCTATCCATACTTTACTCACTTATACTACACTGGTTCATTAATTCAAAATTTAAAGAGTGAACCATAATAATATTAAACAAGCTTCAGAGACTTTCATCTAATTCCAAGTCATAAATTTATTCAATGAAAATATTCAAGATGTGCCTTAATACTCATAAAATATGAATAAATTAAAAATAAGTTATTTTATTATTCTAAGAGGTTGAATAAATTTCTTTGTTTAATTTCTGCTAAATATTTGAAGAGCTCATGTTCTAAATTCTTAATAAAGTCATTTTCATACATATCATATTTTTCAAATTCAGAAGTGATTTTTAAGCCTCTAATTCAATTTAGGTTAGTCACATAAAATGTACTTTAAATTAACAGAAATAGAATGGCCAGTTTATTTTTAAAGTAAATTCAGGTTAATCAATATTCATATTTACAGGGAGCAAACAAACTGTCATTTCTATCATGATTGAAATAATATTGGTGTGATTTTTGTATATGCACAGGAACATAGTGCTTCTTAATGCCTCAAACTAGTTAATAAAAGATGGATTTATTCATAACATGGCATTTCTAATACTATAGGCCAGATATTGCTAAATAACACAACAACAAGCCTCATTCCCTCAAAATAAAAATCATGGCTCTTGTCTGAAAAAATGTCTTTGTCAACTAACACGAAAATAAATAAACTTTTATGTGATATATGTCATGGTAGAGATCATGAAAAAGCCCTTTGGGAACCTAGTTGGGCCAAGAAAGAGCAAGGCATTTCAGAATTGACATTTCTGACAAAGCTTACAGGAAGGTAGAAAAATTAGTCTGTGAATTTTAGATTTGCTTCTACCTCTTTCAATATGAATTTGAGTATGCACTGCAAATTCTTGAATTGTCATTTGAGTCAGAATGCATTTTTTTTCTTATTTATAAATGGAATAATAAATCCAAGGTCACAGATGCCAACCTAATTCACAGGGCTAATGCTGCTATCTTAGGAAATAATGTTGAGAAAATATTTTATAAGCTTTCTGACATTATACTCACAAAACACTCTATTAGAGAAAAATGTTGAGAACAGGTTTGGGAGATCTTTGATATCATTTTAAAAGTATGTGCTTGTCTTATAAATGGCTCTTATTTAGTAGTTCAGTTTTGAGAAGATAAATAACATAGAAGTAATGTGCAAAATAAATCATTGTAAAATAAGAATAAAGTGGGGCCAGTGAGATAGCATGGAGGTAAGGCGTTTGCCTTCCATTTTGAAGGACAGTGGTTTGAATCCAGGCATCCCATATGGTCCCCCGTGCCTGCCAGGGGCAATTTCTGAGCATAGAGCCAGGAGAAACCCCTGAGCGCTGCCAAGTGTTACCCAAAAAACAAACAAAAAAAAATACAGTTTTAGGAATCAATTGAACAGTCATTATTACTGTAGAATAGAATTAGAATTAGCAATTTCTTAAAGTTGGGAAATGACAAATGAAATAGATTCCAAAGATGAATGGGAGTTTAATTGTGGAAAAAATCGCAATAATGTAAAGAAGAAAGTTCAGTTCCTTTGTTGCTCAAGGACAAATCAAATAGCAGTCATGGTGACAGTCCATAAAGAAACTTTTTTAGGCAGCCAGCAAACAGGTTGAAGGTAGATAATGTATTCATGCTATCAAAGTCACAATTTTTTTCTGTATCACAAGAAGTAGTTTAACAGAATAGAAAGGAAGAGGAAAGTGGAGTTTTTAGATTCGTGTGTGCTAGGAGGATGAAAAAATTTCACTCAAGAATGGAGACAGACTTTCAGTGCAACTGAAACTTAAGATTCTATTATTAAGATTTCTGTTCTTTTAATTATTTTGTTAGAAAAATATTAAGGTGATATTCCCAATTTCGTTTGAAAAACCAGTAAGAACTGATGACTGGTGTATTGTGGATGGCACAAATAAGAGATGAAACAGAGATAACCCTCTTTATTTGGGGCTGGAGAGAGAGAATAACAGTAGAGCATTTGTCTTGCATGCTGCCTACCTGAGATGAACCTAAGTTTGATCCCTGGTATCCCATATGGTTTCCCAAACCTGCCAGGAGTGATTTCTGAGCGCAGAGCCAGGTAACCCCTGAGCACCGCCCGGTGTGGCCCTCCCAAAATATTACCATTCTTTTAGCTCAGCAATTAAAAAGAAGTTGTTATAATTATCAATATAAGGCATCTAAAATGTGTGCAGATGACGATGAGGTTATCCTTGTTAATGCATCTGGTATACTACAGATCATTTTTAGGATATACCCTAGAGATGGAGATAAATTTAATGGATATTTATCAATATTTATATACATAAAAAAGTCTGAATAAAAATGATGATAGATCTTTCACCTTGATCTTATTATAGGGAATTAGATCAATCACCGTAAAAATTCCAATGAAGATCAGTATCTTTCTAAATTTGAGTTCTTCGTGAGAAGCAGTTCCACTTTATTCTTAAAATCAATAATCTTAAAACTTTTTGACAAAATCACACTTTTTAAGTAGGGAATTTAATAATTCTAGAACATAGCTAAGGTAGTTTATCCTGAAAATCTAGTTCTTGGATAAACCTGTCATGAGCAGAGAGATTGTTGAAGAAATTGTAATATGCAATAGGAGGTTAGCAGACTGAAACCCAACTACAAGCATGTTAGTAATCATGGTGCTTAAATAAAGATACTATTTTAAAAAGATATTCAAAAGTATGATTAAAAGAAGATGGTAACTGCAGATATCCAATCACAAGGTGATAGAATCAGATAGTACTAAATTAAATATCAAATATCAACTGAAATTTAAGCTTGTGAGTATCCTTTTTGATTTTGAAAGAAGTTTTGCCAGAGTGAAACAAAATAGCTTTAATGCAAAAAGGATGGGTTGGGTTGATAAAGAATATTGAATCCTCACACACAAGAAACGTAATTGTAAATAACATTCAAAAAAAAAGTTAAGTAGGTACATGGGCTTAGAAAAATATTAAATGAATAGTGAAGACTATTAATGAAGACGTAATGAACAAACATTAAGAACAAATAATAAAAGCATTAGGAACAGGCAAAAAAATAGTCTTTTAGAAATAGGGTTTTTGGGAAAAGCTGAAGCACAGATAGGTGAAGGCATTATACATATATATTATAAATGTAAGTATTTAATTATATATAATATAAATATAATTATAAATTATATATATTAAGGTATCACAAATAAATTTGAAATTAATATTCTGGTGATTTCTATTGGCATTGTAAAATATTGAATTTTTCAAATTATGTAGCAGGAGCTCTCAAATATATGCATAACATTTGAATAATATTTAGTTGTTCACCCTTTATAGACTGACAAGAACTTCATTAAAATATTATCTTTTACTTGAATTGATGGAGAGTAAGCAATATTCATGGTAAAAAATTGATCCTTTTTGTACTTTTTCCTTTTAATGTAACTTTATTATGGTTGAGTAAGATATAAATAGTACTACATTATAATCTGGATTATCAGAGATGCAAGTTTCGTGTTTAAAATAATAATCATTCTAGGGGACCAGAGGGATAGCACAGTGGATAGGGTGTTCACCTTGCAAGTAGCCAATCCGGTTTTGATTCCCGGCATCCCATAAGGTCCCTAAGCTAGCCAGGAGTGATGTTTTTTGTTGTTGTTGTTTGTTTGTCTGTTTGTTTTAAAGCCACATCCTGCAGTGCTCAGGCATTTCTCCTGGCTCTGCACTCTAAGTCTTTCCTGGCAGGCTCGGGGGACCATTTGGGATGCCGGAAATCAAACCAGGGTCCATCCATCCAGTGTTTGCTATGTAGGAGGCAAACGCCTAATGGCTGTGCCATTGCTCCTGCTCCAGGAGTGATTTCTGAGCACAGAGCTAGAAATAACTCTGGAGCACCACCGGGTGTGGCCCCCCCAAATAAATAATAATAATAATAATAACAGTAATAAATCTAGTCAGAGCAATAGCAGCAAGCTTTCATTGCATGTCACTGACCCTTTTTGATACTTGACATCCCATATGGTTTCCCTAAGTTCTACCAGGGATAATTCCTGAGTACAGAGCCACAAGTAACCCCTGAGTATTACAAGTGTGGCCCCAAAATAAAACAAAGCAAAAAATTTTTAAATTAATCTACAGAAAATAGGACAGATTGATTTTCTCACTTCATTGAGTACACACCACGGTCCTTTTCAGCACCACTCTCTTTCAAAATATTTCAAAACAGACTTTCCTGAACTCTTACACATTTTTTTTTAATTCTTAGATTCTTTAATGCAGAAATATTCCCCTTGATACGAATGAGAGCTTGAATCTTAGTTCTGAGCTACCTGGAGAGCTTCACATTACTTAATTTTGTAGCAAAGAGCATTAAAGCAGAAATGTCAGTGTGAAAGGCTGCCTGAACTTTTCAAGTCCAGAACTGGGCTCTGCAAGGCTCCCACTATTGTCAGACTATAAAAAACAATTTGCTTTGTGCAAGTGCAACAGCAGCAAGAAGACCACTGCGGCTGCCACTTATAGGGACGCTGGCTTGTCATTTACTGTAGAAAACTAGTGATTAGACTACAATAGCAGCTGTAGCTTAGTGATTTGCCTTTTTTAAAAAAATTTTTAAGTGGCACACAGAAAGCAGCACCTGGACAAAGCATTTTCCACCTAATCATCATCAGAGAAAGGATATTCAATCTGACAGGTCAAAGATACCTCTACCAAGAATTAGAGGTTTTTATCTTAAGGATACATAATGGGTGTTAATTTGCTGGATAGGGAGAATTTGTTTCTGAGATTCAAATCATAAAGCTGGATATTGGAGTACTCATTTTTTCTTTAGTACATTTATTCAAACACTTCTCTCAGCAAAGGCAGGTCACAGAAAACTAGGACATCATGCACATAGGCTATTTGTATAAGTATGGAATGTCCGATTAGGAAAGACATAGATGTCTTTCTATATATAATATATATAATATAATAATGTCATATTGATTATGGTGGTGATAAGCATGACAATCTGGAGGGGTTCGCCAAACCTAACTCTGCTTTGGTTGTAGTTCTGGTTTCATACTAAAATATTACTCCTGATATTGTTTGGAGGACCATATGTAGCTGGTGTCAAGGTCTGAAGCTAGGTGCGACACTACTGTAAAAACTCTCAGGCTCTACATGTAATGCTATTTAAATCTATGAACTCTGGGGCCACAGAGATAGCACAATAGGCAGGGCACTTGCTTTGCACAAGGTCAACCCTGACTTCAATCTCTGGCCTTCAAGCCCCACCAGAGTGATTCCTGGGTACAACCAGGAGTAAATCCTGAACACAGCTAGGTGTAGCCACAAAAACAATAACTACAACAACACAACAAATTCAAGAGGGATTAATGAGCACCAAACAAACTCACAGAATAGTCAAAATAAATACAGTTATCACGGTAGAAACATGAAGTATGGATAAAGACAAAAATTGGTACAAAATTAAAACTTGAAAATAATTTGAAAAGATTTATCTTTCCAGGAAAAAAAAAAGAATGAGGCTTAGAGATTTGGAGGAAATGTTTCCCAGATAAAAATGTCAAAAAGTGGCAATCTGGCATCAGCAACATCTGACTGCTTTCCATGCAATATGTCCTGGACAAGGCTCTTGGGATACAAAGATGAAAAGCCACATTGCCATTCCTGACAGAGTTCACAGTCCAGGCAAAGAAACAAAATCCTGTGCAATGTCAGGATAACCTCGAAAGGGAGTGATAGAAGCTGGGCCTCTTTCCACTGCACCATGTGGTCCTCCATCACATAATGACTCTGCTCAGAAAATTTCATCAAATCTGTTAGCACATATTTATTTTCATTAATAAATATGTATTAACAGCTACTAAGAACAAGAAACTGAGCTATAACCTATAGAAAGTACCAAAATGAGAACTCTATCTTCCCTTAAAGACTATCATCTGGCATTTGGGGAATGGCAGTATTAAGAGACAGGATGCAGAATAGAGACAAAAGGAAGGTCTGAAAGGCACATAGCCAGTTCTTAAGAGTCCTAAAAAACAAGGAACAATAATTTTGGCTGGAGAATCTAGAATTACTTTGGGAACTAATACCAAATAAATGGGGCTGGAGGATAAATCAGAGCATAGAGAACTTCACTTGCATGTGGTTGAACTGGGTTTCAGTTCAACCCTACTATCCCCTGAACATTCCTGAGTTCAGAGTCAGGAGTAATCTCTGAGCACTGTTGGGTGCAGTCGAACCAATTTCTTCTCTAAATATAGGAAATATACGGAAAGTCCCTTACAAAAACAAGTATTCTGTAGGCAAAGCTGTAATCAACTCCAGGTGAAGGCTCTGTGATGGGAGATGGAAATTTTTGTCTTCAGTGGTCGCCAATGTGCCTTCTCTGGGATGCAAAAGGAGGGCTGGAAATTTGTGCTCAGTTTTGGAAAAAAAATTGGGGTGTGTTTGGCCACACCCCGTGATGCTCAAGGGTTACTCCTGGCTATACACTCAGAAATTGCTCCTGGCTTGGGGACCATATGGGATGCCAGGGGCTAGGCTAGAACGGGCAAGGCAGATGCCTTACCACTTGTGCCAAAGCTCTGGCCCCGAAAAACTATTTTTTTTTAACCAGATAATTGATTTTAGCATTTTGACTTAGAAAATTTGAATAGGCCATAGCAGAAGCATAGTAGTTTTAGGTTAAGTATAACTTGTGGTCTTTTGATCATTATACCTAACCCTCTTAGTGAATAAACACAATTCTGCTCTCACTGTTGCTTAAAATGATTAGTTCAAGATGTCACAAGGATTATAGTCTCATGGTTGTTCACAGGAAAACACTTCAGTTGTAATCTAAGCTAAACATTTCATTCAAATGTATTAACTCAAAATAGACTTAAAATTGAGTTAAATATAAATAGCATATAAGTCAAATTGATAGCACAGTGGTTAGGGTGTTTACTTTTCATGTGGCCATCCCTATGTTTGATCCCTAGAATCTCAAATGGTCCCCTCATCCTGTCAGGTGTAATTTCTGAGTGTACAGCAAGGAATAGCCGCTGAGTGTCCAGGTATATACGTATATATACTTAAATCTATTATTTATAATTATATGAAATATAATTATAGATAAAATTTTAAGTGTGGGCTGCATATTTTATGACAATTTTCATTATATTCCACTTGGAAAATTTGTCTGTATTCCCTGACCAGAATTTTTTTTTTTTTTTTGGTCTTTCTACAGTGTAGCTATCAGAATATTGTTTTTACATTCTTTTTCTTGGGAAACTTAGTATCTCCATGGAAATGTGGTAAAAACATGAGCGTATTATACATGCTATATAGGCTTCATTTACTTGCTACATGCTATTTATCCTTTTGAGTTTTCTGACATACGCAATATTTCCTAGTTTATTTAAACCCAAAGAAAATCACAAATGAAGAGTGGGAAAAAAGAAAGTCTCAAATGTAGACTAAATGCATAGAGTCAATATAGTAATGTCAAAATTTCTTTTAACCATTGTTTTATATATGATCTATGACTTATGAATTCACTTAAAATATCTTGGTTGTTTATGTTTGTGGGCCATACCCAGTGGTTCTCAGGAATTATTCCTTGTTGTGTACTTAAGAATTATTCCTTGTGTTGCACAAGAAATCATATAGTAAATGGGGCATCAAACCTGGGTTCACCACAGGTAAGGAAAATACTACCCACTGTAGTATCTCTCCTTCCCTGACTTTAAAATATTTTAATATTAAATATTGTGAGAAAACCAGTTATCTTTGAAGTGATACCTCTCAAAACCAGAGAAGGCATTGAACAGACACAAATTCTTTACTATAAGGTAATTTCCTATATTAAATTACATAAATTTATATCATCATTCCCTTTTATCTTCCCCTCAAAAGAACAGAAACAAACTGCATATATATTTACATAGACAATGTATTTAGATATCAATTATTTTTCTTCATTAGCAGTTGTGTTTACCAATATTTCTATGGGTACATCATTTTATTTTATTTTATTTTTTGTTTTTTTTTTTTTTGGGCCACACCCGGCGGTGCTCAGGGGTTACTCCCGGCTGTCTGCTCGGAAATAGCTCCTGGCAGGCACGGGGGACCATATGGGACACCGGGATTCGAACCAACCACCTTTGGTCCTGGATCGGCTGCTTGCAAGGCAAACGCCGCTGTGCTATCTCTCCGGGCCCCGGGTACATCATTTTAAAGAAACTAATGCAAGTGAGCAAACTAGAAAAAATTATTTGTCATTACAGTACCCTACATTTATCTGATCAAGTAATCCAACAAGGTGAAGCAGAAAGTCAAAGTATTCATCCCTGTCCTGCCCTTTCCTCTTCCTTTCCCTTCTCTTCCTTTCGCTTTCCTTCCCTGCCCTTCCCTCACATCCTTTTCCCTGCCCTCCCCTTCCTCCTCCTCCCCTTCCCTCACCTCCCCTTCCTTCACCTCCCTTTCCTCCTCCACCTCCCCTTTTGTTAACTCACTTCCTCTTCCCTCTGTGAGGTCCAAGGATTCCAAACATTACTACAGTTTTTGTGTGCATCTTCTCTGTTGCCAGATCTACTGCTTAAAATAGGAAAAGGCTGGGAGCAGGTGTCTGCACTCACTCCAAAAAGGTTCTGCGATGCCAACCCAAATTCTGTCATATCTTGAGTTTGGTGAAATTGGTGTCTGCAGACAGTTGTAGAGGAGTAGTAAAGCAGGATCATAGGCAAAGTGATTATGATTGCAGCAGCATGCCTCTTTAGAGAACAGAGTGAATCTATTTAGCTGCAAAAGTATTTTTTAAAGTATTTATGAAATCCCAAGTTTATAAAGGAATAATGGCAAAACAACTAATTTTTTCTTCTGTTTGTCTTCTCATGTGACAATAGTTTAGGAAAAAATGAATGAATGACTACATTTTCTTAAGTTTAAAAAAAGAAATATAAATAAAACAAAAGTAGATCTTGGATCCAGACAGACTAGTTTTGAATTCTGTCTCTTTCACTTGGATGTGGCATTTCTTAGTCTGTTTCTTCATCCCAAAAATATGACTACTGATGCCCATCTATAAATCTGTTGTGTGGAATAAATATAGATTTTAAGTTTAACAATGTAATGCTTAAGTAGCTTTGAACTTATTATAATGGCTATTCTTAGATATAAAACCCATACTAATATCTTTTTTATTTTGTGTTTTTTTTGGGTCACACCCAACAGTGCTCAGGGGTTACTCCTGGGTCCATGCTGAGAAATTGCTCCTGGTAGGCACGGGGGACCATATGGGATGCTGGGATTCAAACCAATGACCTTCTGCATGAAAGGCAAACGCCTTACCTCCATGCTACCTCTCCGGCCCCCCATACTAATATCTTAATGCCAATACGTTAAATATATATTTATAGAAATAGCCGTATATTTAGTTATTTCATAAAAATTATCTCCTAAAATATTACAATGTACATCCATTGATTTTTCTGAATTATTCGCCAAAAATCTAACCATGAAATCAAAAGATAAATCTAAATGCTCAAGTTATGTATCAGATATGAGTTATGAATTCAGATCTAAACATAGGTGACCTCTGTTTATCTATGTTAATTCCTATGCTTGTAGGTATCCTATTGTCTTTGACTTGCTTTCCTTTAGTCAGTGTGAAATAACTTGTGAAGAAATAATTTGTGAAGAAAGAAACTAGGACTAAAAGTGGTATTTGGTCAGTGAAAGTGGGTCTTTGCAAGTTGTCATTGTTGTTATAATTCCATACACTTACAACATAAACACTAAAACTATTGTAACCATGTTACCTTAATTACAATTGACAAAACTTTCTTGTAAGTTTAAAAATATACTTTAGAAAACTAGAGCATAGAATCTTTTAAGCAGATTTTTATTTTCCCTCAAGCATCTTCCTGAAACAGCCAGCTAGAAGACACATCCCCCTACACAAAACCCACACAAGAATATCAAAATCTGTTTGATAATGAATTTAAATAAAAAAATCCATACGTTCAAATCATTTTTATTTTCACTTTCCCTCTTTTTTCAAATTCATGGACATAATGTTTCTTATTGCAACTCAGAAACATCCCAAAATAGCTGCCAAAATCTTACAAATAAACATAAAACCAAGGCTTTTGGAATACAAAAATAGTCCTTACTTCTGCTCTAAAGGTTGGTTGCCCTTCTAAATCTTAGCTAGGGCTGGAACTCCACTGGCAGCTTAGGCATGCAGCAGCATTTAAGACTAACTTCTGATTTGGAAAAAAATGCATACATCTAAAAGCCTGTACTTTCTATGTCAATTATGTATGTGCATTAAAATGTTAAAATTAAAGCAGTCTATTACTAGAAAACCATACATGTGGAGAAATCGACTCAATTGCAGTATAATTCATGCAGAGTTACATTACATCATGATTTATTGCCCCAGAAATTTATCATGATTAAGTTATTTTAGGACCCATATAAATAATTACTTTTCTTATTTTAATTGTGACCACAATTAAATAAGGAGTTTTCTTCGCCAAAACTACACTTTATGATTTATGCCAGAATATATAGATTCTTTTCCACATTCACTTTCTTTGTTTGGCATGTCTAGAATCTAAAGAAATGAAAATCAAGTCAATCTCAGTAAATATTTGAACTCAAGTCCTAGAATCACCCTCCTTCACTTTTTTCTCTTATCAATATTTTTTCTAATTTTTTCAGTCTACTTTCCTTCCTAGATAATTTCAATTTGATTATCAGACTAAAAATTTGTTTTTCTTGGATAATTTTCATTTCCTAGATTTGTTTTGTTATATACCATGTGTGAGTTATATCATCCAGTTTCAGCTTTTGTCTTTCTCTTGATTTATTTAGCTTGACTGTCAGTTCTATCCATTGTAGCAAAAGACAAAAATGTTACCTATTCTCTGAGTGATAGCTTAAATTGTGTCTAGAAATCACATAATCTTTATACACTTAATTGATTTGGAGCAGTTGTTTCCAGACTTTAGGTTACTATAAATAGTACTATAATAAGATAGGTGTCTATCTATCTATCTATCTATCTATCTATCTATCTATCTATCTATCTATCTATCTATCTATCTATCTATCTATCTATCTATCATCTATCATCTATCTATCTATCTATCTATCTATCTATCTATCTATCTATCTATCTATCTATCTATCTATCTATCTATCTGTTTATCTTTCTATCTGTTGACCTTCAAATTAGTTTTTGTACTCTTGGGATAAGTTTTTAGGATTAAAATTACTGAATCATAATGTAGTTCTATTTTTAATTTATTGGGGCAATCTCCAAACTTATTTCCAGAAAATGAACCTACTCACATTCCTACTGAAAATGAATGAATTTTCTTCCCTCAATGTTCCTGCCAACACTGTCATTTTGTACTTTTAGACATAGACCATTATTAATTTTATGCGTTTATCTCTTACTATGAAATAGCTACTTTATAGCAATTTTTCCCTAAATTAATTGGGGTGTGGTTTGGGTCACACTCGGTAGCACTTGGGGGTTAATCCTGGATTTATGCTCAGAAATCTCTCCTGGCAGGCTCAGGGGACCATATGGGATGCCGGGATTCGAACCACTGACCTTCTGCATGAAAGGTAAACGCCTTACCTCCATGCTCTCTCTCCACCCCCCCTAAATTAATTTTTTTAAAGAAATTATGTATAACATAAAAATAGAGGCCAGAGAGGTGGCACAAGAGGTGGAGCATTGCCTTGCACATGCTGACCTAGGACGGACAGAAGGCAGGCAGACTAGTGAGATTAGTCTATGTTTATCTCTCTCTGCCTTATTTCACTCTGCATAATAATCTGCATAATAATATGCAAATTTCATTATTTAATGTTTCCTAATGGCTTCATAGTACTCATTATGTAGATGTACCATAGTTTCTTTAGTCACCCATTTGTTGTTGGGCACCTGGGTTGCTTCAATATTATGGCTATTGTAGCTTTGCTGAACAATAGAGGGCAGAGGGCATTTTTGCATTGTGTATTTGTGTTTCTAGAGTATATCCCTAGGACTAGATCATAAGAAAGCTCAATTTATAGTCTTTTAAGGAATATCCATGTTGTTTTCCAGAAAGGCTGGACAAGACGGCATTTTTACTGACAGTGAATGAAAGTCCCTTTCTTCTCAAATGCAGGTCAGCACTAATTGTACTTATTCTTGGTGTTATGTACCATTCTCTGTGGCTTAAGATACCCTTTTGTTTTGACTTGCATCTCCCTGATTATTAGTGATATGTAGCATTTTTCAAGTGCCTTTTGACCATTTGTAATTTTTCTTTAAGAAAACGTCTTTTCATTTTTGTCCACACTTTTGATGGCCTTAGATTTTTTTCTTCATTTCTGCCAGTTCCATATCTAGCTTAGATATTAACCCTTTATCAGATGGGTATTGAGTGAATAGCTTTTTCTAAACTTCAGCTAGCCTTTGTTTCCTAGTTACTGTTTCCATTGAAATGCAGAAGCTTCTCAATCTAATGTAGTCCCATTTGTTTATATCTGTTTCCACTTACTTGGACATTGGTGCTTCCTCCTTAAAGTGGCTATAGTCTCAATATCATGGAGTATTTTGCAGATGTTTTTCTCTATGTACCTTATGGTTTCAGATCTGATATAAAGGCCTTTAATCCATTCTGATTTGACTTTTATGCCTGGTGTTAAAGAGATGTCTGAGTTTACTATTTTTGCATGTAATTTATTCATTATCTAAACACCACTTATTGAAGAGACTTTCCTTGCTCCACTTTGAATTTCTTGCCACTTTATAAAAAATTAATTGGTTGTATAACTGGGGTGGGGGTCAGTCTAAAAATACTCAAAACTACTCAATTGATCTCTGAGTCTTTGTTCCAATACCATGTTATTTTAATGACTATTGCTTTATAGTACAATTTAAAGTTGGGGGAAAGTGACGCCTCCTATCTTCTTTTTCCCAAGAACTGCTTTAGCTATTTTTGGATGCTTAATTGTTCCAAATGGATTTCAAAAGTGTTTGATCCACTTCTGTGAAAAATTCTGTGGATATTTCTAGGAATCACATTAAATTTATACAATGCATTGGAATGTATCACCATTTTAATGATGCCAATCTTCCCAATTCATGAGCAGGGCATATTATTTCATTTTCTTGTGTCCTATTTCATTTCTTGAAGTAGGGTTTGTCATATTTTTCTGAGTAGATTTTTCACCTCTTTAGTTAAGTTGATTTCAAAGTACTTGATTTTCTGAGGCATAGTTGTGAATGGGATTGCTTTATTTAATGTTTCTCTTCTCTTTCATTATTTATATATAAACACCATGAATCTTTGTGCATCAATTTTGTAGTCTGCCACTTTACTATACAAATCTATTGGTTGAAGAACTTTTTTTTTTTTTAGTCTTAAGATTTTTCTAATTATAGTATCGTGTCATCTGCAAATTGTGAGAGCTTGACTTCTTTCTTTCATATCTGGACACCCTTGATATTTTTTCTTACCTGATTGCTATGGCAAATACTTCCATTACTATGTTTTATAGAAAGGGCGAGAGGGGGCACCTTATTTTGTGCCAGATCTTAGAGGAATAATCTTAGTTTTTTCCATTGAGTATGGTATTTGCCTTGAGCTTGTGGAAATGATCTTAAATATATTAAGTAAACTTCCTTCAATTCCCATCTTGTTGAGAGGTTTTAATTATTATCATGAATGGGTTTTGGACCTTGTTGAATGCTTTTTATGCATCTATTTATATGATTATATGATTTTCAAGTTTCCTTTTGTTGATATTGATAGACTTTATGGTGATGGACTTGCATATGCCAAACTATTCTTGGATTCTAAACTGAATCCTACTTGGACCATGGTGTATGGCCTTCTTGATGAGTCATTGTATTCTATTTACTAGGATCATTTTGAGCATCTTTGTACCTGTGTTCATCAAGGATATTAGCCTATAGTTCTCTTTTTTTGTGGCTTCTCTTTCTGCTTTTCCTATGAGGGTGATGTTAACTTCATAGATCCTATTTAGGAGTGTTTCTGTTTCTCAATTTCCTGGAAAATCCTGAAAAATATTGGCAGTAGGTGCTCTAAAAATTTAGAAGAATTCACTAGTGAATTCATCTGAGCCTTGGTTTTTGTTTTGGGAAGCCTTTTAATTACCATTTCAAATTTTTCAATAGTGATAAATCTGTTCAGATATTCCAGATCCTCTTGATTCAAACTTTGGAGTTTATAAAAGACCAATAATTTGTCTATTTTTCTAGGTTCTATTGTTTTGTAGCATAAAGTTTCTCAAATTAATCTCTGAATTTCTACAGTATCTGTAGTACCACCCCCTTTTATTTTATAATTCAGTTTATTACATTTCTATCTTGTTCTTTGCGAGTCTTGCTAGTGGTTTATTGAGATTAATTTTTTAAAGAATCAACTCATTGATCTTTTGGATTGCTTTTTGGGGTTTCAGCTCATTTATTTCTGCTCTGAGCTTTGTTATTTTCTTCCATCTACCTAGTTTTGGTTCATTTTCTTGATCATTTCCAATTATTTGAGCTCTGCCATTAGTTTATTTATGTAGGCTCTTCCTTTCTGATGAATGCTTGCAAAGCTATACATTTTCCTCTTAATACCGCTTTTGATGTGTCCCACAAATTCTGATAATTTGTGTTTTCATTCTCACTTGTTTCCTGGAATCTTTTGATTTATTCTTTGATTTTTGTCTCTAATCCACTAGCTTTTCAGTAGAGACTTGTTTAATTTCTCCAAGTGTTGATGTTCTTTACTTTGTAATTCCTTTATAATTCCAGTGCATGTTGATATGAGAAGCTAATAGATATAATTTCTTACTCTTGATTTCATAGATTTTATGTTTTATGACCCAGCATATAGTCTATGAAAATGTCCCATGTGCAATGAAGAAAAATGTGTATTCAGCTCTTGAGAATAGAGAGCTGATATAGATTTCTTCCAATATATCAGCAATTGTTTTAAATATTTTGCTAGCACATCTTTGGGTGTATATATGTTTAAGAGCATGTTTTCTTCCTGTTTTATATATTCCTTGATTATTAAAAAATGTCCATCTCTGGGTCTGGAGTGATGATGCAGAAGAAGGGCATTTGCCTTGCTTTCCCAGGACAGACTGTGGTTCGATTCTCCAGCATCCAATGTGGTCCACCAAGTCAGGAGCAATTTCTGAGTACATAGCCAGGAGTAACTCCTGAGTATCTCTGGATATTCCCCCCACTAAAACAAACAAACAAACAAAATGTCCACCTCTGTCTCTTATAGCCTTTTTAAGCTTGAAGTTTGTGTTGTCTGATAATAGTATGCCACAGAGCCTTTAAGGGAGTTGTTTGTTTGAACGAATGTCCTCCAACCTTTGACTTTGATGCTATGCTTGCTCTAATAATTAAAAATGTATGTCTTGCAGGCAGCAAAATATTACACAGATGGGTTAAAACATTTTTATATACTTTGCTACTCTGTGTCTTTAAGCTGTTACATTTAGTCCAGTGACATTGAGAGAGATGATTGTCATGGGATTGTCACCTTTTTTGTAGGGTCTTGGTCCTCCTTGCCTTAAAGAAGACCTATCAGCTTTTGATTTAAGGTGTGTTTTGTATCTGTAAAGTTTTCTGAGCTATTGTTTTTCTGTGAAGCTGTTTCCTTCCTTCAACCTGAATTAAAGTTTGGCTGTGTGAAGTATCCTTGGTAAAACATTCATATCATAGAGTTTTGTCACTATATTCCACGACTGCCTTTGGGCCTTGAAAGTTGCTTGTGATAATCTGCTCTAAATGTTCAGAATGCCTCTTTGTATGCCATTTCCTTTTTTGATCTTTCTGCTTTCAGTAATCTATCCTGATCTATGGTTTCCATCATTGTGACTAGTAGGTCCTTGGAGTACATTTCTTTGGATGTCTTTTCACTGGTATTCTTTAGGTATCCATGATGTATGTGCATGCACTTTTTAATTCTGAGAATTTCTCAGCAATGATGTCCTTGGCTGTTTATCCTTCATCAAGGTTTTCTTCTTGAGTCTCTGGGATCCCAATAATTCTTCAGTTGTTTCTATTGAGTTTATCTCAGAGTTCTATTGTTGTCTTTTGTTTGCTTTCATTGAGTATTATTTTTCAGCCTCTTCTGTTGTATGGAGGTGCTATGCAACTCATCTTTTACTTCTTGATTCTGTCCTCAGCAGCTGTTACTATGCTAATAAGGCTTTCCAGTGAGGCTTTAATTTCATTTATAATGTTTTTCAGCCTTAATATTTCTGTTTAAAATGTTCTCGCTTGTACTTTCGTATCTTCTTGAGTCTTATGGGCTGTCCATTCTGTCATTTCTTTAAGTGTTTGACCATCCTTAACATTTTCTCTCAAATGTCCTTATTAGAGATATTATGTAGGTGGCAGGTATTTTTTGGGTGTCTTGGACTAGCATATTCAGTCACACTGTGGTGGGGTTCAGCATAGTTTTTCCTTGGTAAATTTTTTGTATGGTATTATTATTATGTATTGTAGTGCAGCACTTTGACTGGAAGAAGTGTGCAGCCTTGGAGTGAAGCAGAATAAAGTGGCTGCACTATTGTTCTTCTCACATGCCTTATCTGGATTTAAATTAGGGCTTCCCCCCCCCAACCCCACCCATTACAAATGTGCAGCTGCATCTGTTGTCACATACAGGACATTTGATTCCAACTGCGAGTTTTAAATCCAATCTCTGAACTGCCTATCACTGCTCCTGCTGGTTTCACACACCTCAGGTGAATTTAAACAGGGCCCCATCACCTTTAAACTAAATAGAAAAATATCTCTCTCAGTTCATAAAGCGCGAAAGAGACAAGATTTCTGAATTTTTCTGGAATTCTTCTTTAGGAGACCTTCAGCATTATCTAGTATCTTCCTGTTCTCTTTTCCCTTGCCTTAAGTAAAATACTTTTTAACCTGACCATTTGATTTTGAGTCCCTTTATTTCTATCTTGACTGCAGAAAAGAATTAGATTGCCTGCACTCACTATACTAAGTGGAACCCTAGCAATGTCTATTGGGAAATCCAAGGTATAAAACCTGACTCAGCATATAGACATGAATGACTTTGATACACAGGACCTTCTGGGAAGTTTTGAAAATATCTAAAATGTAGAATTGCAGGCATAGGACATGGCTGGAGTCCCTGATATAAAAGACTCCACTTCTGTACCAAAGGTTATGCAAAGAATACTAAAAGAAGCCCATCATAGCTCCACGCTCACCTCCTTGATGATAACTCTATAGATTTTGGTGGGCAGTTTAGGAAAACTATATAAACTAAGTTGGCAGAGGCAAAGATATGCATTGGCTTGCAGCTCTCCCTGAGATATGTACTTTATTTTAGGGTGCCTTTTCCAATCTGGCATATGGACCACATCTCCACTTCTGATATGTACTTTTATTATGACATGTGTTCTCCTTCTTGGGCATTTGCTGAAGATCTATATTTTGCTTCTTTACACTGGAGAAGCCCATATTCTTTCTTGAGCATGTATCTATCTTTCTCTTTTTCCCTCCTCTCAAATTCCAAATAAACATATTATACTTCACTATTTGTTTTCTTCAAAATCTTTCCCTGGGAAAGAAGGTGATCAACTGGAAAAGGCTAGGAAAAATTTGGGGTTGAATTTTCTTTCCTGAAAAAAGCAAGTTTTACTCTGGCCTAGTTTCTTGGCTTTCTGAGGAATTGATTGACAGGGTTCATTTCCCACACTGAGTTGAACAAGTGTGGCTGCTCAGAGGTGGTTGATAACTGACCATAGAGACGGAAGAATTCAGGCAACCACTTCTTCATATGTCACCTACAAAACCCTATTTCACAGGTTAGTCACTTCTCACATGTGCAACATTATCAGCTGAATTGAAAACAAACTAACCGCTGGTAAGAATGGACAAACTAATAACGCTTGTCTTTCATAACTGTTCTGGGAATCTTATATTAGAGTACTCCCAGTGTTCACTATGAATTACATTTAAGTAGTTACTGGTTTGACCATATTCTACTGGGTGATTTTATGATTGCCTCCAAATTCCTCCTAACCTTATTAAAAGATATATCAGAAGTGACAAAGGAAGGCTAGAGATGTTTCACTTTTCCTAGAAAGCATATGCAAATGCCTCCCTTCAAATGTCCACAACTTTTTTGCTTCAATCACTGCTATTAATCCCTGAACAAACGTAAGTCTCTTCTCCCTTCCTGGCTCTGAACAAATGGTATAAATAAGTTGGAATAACTTACTTTCTTTACTAACACACAACAATAAAAGGAAATTCTATTTAAAGAACCATTATTTACAAAGAACCATTATTTGTAAAGAAAATAAGCATCTTCTTAGTTGATAGCTGAGTTTTAGGCATATAGTTTTTTTTTTTTGTTTTTTTTTTTTTTTTGCTTTTTTGGGTCACACCCGGCAGCACTCAGGGGTCACTCTTGGTTCCAGGCTCAGAAATCGCTGACAGGCTTGCGGGACCATATGGGATGCCACGATTCGAACCACCTGACCTTCTGCACTCAAGGCAAATGCCTTACCTCCATGCTATCTCTCCGGCCCCCGTAGGCATATAATTTTTCAACAGCAATCCCAATATAATGTCAACTCCCAAAGCCAGTGTTCCCTTACTTCATCATTCCCACTCCACCATCCCCTGTCCATTACCATGTTTGGTAGTTGTACCGTAGATCCCATGTTTTCAGAGTTGTTGAATCTGTGTTTTAGACTTATCTTTATACCACTATCCCACATCACCAATATAACTGAAGCCCAGACCTCAATTGTCTCATTACCTTTCCATCTTGATTTCTTCCCCTCTCTGTGCTTCTCCCTAAGGTCAAGGGTTAACTAGGCATTCCCCACTTTTACTATATTACATTTTCTTATCTAATTTTTTATAAACCACAGATACATGAAGTTAACCTGTGTATGTTTTCCTTCTTCAGTTTACTTCCCTCAAGATGATATCTTCTAGTTACAACCAAATATAAGAGCAATTATTTAAACTGAACTGAAAAGTATGTGCTCTACTTTGGTGGATAGGTCATGCCATCCTGTTCCTTCTCCATAATGAGACTTTATTTTCCAAACACTTTAAAATAACACTATTTCCAAGGGCCTCAGGTGCACTCCTGAGCTATACTTGTGAGGATTTACTTATTAACTTCCCTTTCTCAAGCAAACTACAAAGTAGGATGAGCATGAGAGACCTTCATGTACTTGATAAACCAAAGATTGATATCACTCAAAGAGCTCTAATTCAGATCTTTTAGGACCATGAACTCTTTATGAGTACTGTGCAGATGACTATTGGGTATCTTTATGTTAGAAAAAGTGGTAAAAATTTTGTCTCATGTTTTGGTTGGAGTGAGCAATGATTTTATAACAGTTCTGAAAGGTTTATAAGTTAGGTTTCACTTACTAACTAGGTCTGCTGTGGGTGCTAGAATTTCCATCGGCTTCTTCCTTATAAACCTAACCAAAGTTGGTATAGTCATTAAGATGTTTTGTTGTATTTATATTACTGCCTCAGATGAGGTAGAAAATTTAATAAAGAAATAGCTCTACTAAAGCTCCAATAGTTCCAGCCCCTGATAGCTATTTCAAAATTTAAAATTAATAAATTCATTATCTTCATATTACCCTTTTCCCCTCCTTTTTACTTTACCTCCTTTTCTCACTACCATGATAAGGTCCATTCTATAGTTCTGCTGTCCAGTTCTTGAATTCTGTTGCTTTCTGACTTTCATCATTTTCTTACTGTACTTATTTATATTCTACATATGAGAAAGGTCATTCTGTATCTATTTCTCTCCAGGCATTACATAATTTCTTCTTGTCTTAGAGAAAAATAATATTCAATTCTGTATGTATACACTAACATTTCTTTAATCAATCATTTGTTCTTGTAAACTGATTTTTCTGTATTTTTGTTATTTACGAATAGTGCTTCAATGAACTTAAGTATACAAATACCTTTTTTAGAGTAGAGTTTTGGGGCCCTTGGATAGATGCACAGAAGTGGGATTTCTGGGTCACATGGAAGTTTAATTCTTTGTTTGACACTTTCTCCATTCAACAACACTGGTTGTTTTTGTTGTTTTTTTATGTGTGCCTATTTGTCTGGTATGAATTGTATCTCATTGTCATTTTGATCTGCATTTCCTTGATATATTCTGATCATGTGTATGTCTTCTTTGAGAAAGTTTCTCTTAATATCTACTCCACAATTTTTTTACACCCCCCCCCACTACTTCACAATTTTTGATGGGATTGACTTTCTGTTGCTAAGTTTTACCAGTGCTCTATACATCATGAATATTAATTTTTATTTTCTCTCATAATGTGGTAATGAAAAAAGTTTATATATATGGTTTTATATATATATATATATATATATATATATATATATATATATATATATGGTTTGGGGGTCACACCTGGCAGCACTCAGGGTTGCTCCTGGCTCTGCATTCAGAAATTGCTTCTGGCAGGCTCAGGGGACCACATGAGATGCTGGGATTCAAACCAATGACCTTCTGCATGCAAGGCAAACACCTTACCTGCATGCTATTTCTCCAGCCCCATGAAAAATGTTTGATACATGGTTATATTCTGTAGCATTTATTTTTACTACCAAAGGGATGGTTTTAATAAAGAAAGATTAGTGAAATTGTGAAAGATCTTTATACCATGCAATGCCTAAATAATCATCAGCAATCAGTTCACAAAAAGAAACATTATTCTAACATTTATCCTCAATCCATAAATTCTTCATGGATACCCTAAAACATATCTTTCTCATTATGATGAGTTTTATTGGGGAAAAAAACTAGAAGTTTTCAATGAACTGAAGATTTGGTATTGACCAAAAAACTTGCTGAGTTGCAATTACATAGACATAATCAGAAACAGAGACTTGGATCATTTCAGTGGAAAATGTAGATAAAATCATGGATCAAGCCATCACATAAACACAAACTATATAACTAATCAAAATCAGTTTTACAATAAGACATTCCACATAATAGTTCTTAGTATTATTAAATCCAAGAATCAAAATGCATATTTTATATAAGGGCTATATATTTAACTTGCTCTGTACTTAGTTATTTTTATCTCTTCTTGACATTTGTAGTAATTATAATAGTATCATTATTGAGAGATCAAAAAGACAGTAAAATCACAGATACTTGTATTTATACTCAAATGTTTTAAGAAAGATAAGATCTAAATCATTATTATGCTTTCTTAATAAATAAAAATAGCTAAGGCTCATCTTCCCACTCCCCCAAACTTGAATGTAAGAGTGCCTTCAAACAACACAACGTAAATAATTATTTATCAGTAAATCCTCAAGATACTCAGAAGGTATTATCTGCCACAAATACACATGATTTGTGTGAAAACTTTAGATTTATAGAATACAAGGCTAGAGGTATGGTCCCAACCCCTCATTCAGGTTCCTTTATTTCTCAGTGCCTTGCTTGGTATGACACAATTGTGTTGTACTTGATAAAGCAAATATCAATGCACTCATAGTTAAACTCTATAATTTATGTTTGGTTTCCCTATGTGTTTTGTATTTTATTGGTTTACCAAACTATAAAATATGTCTGTATTATTGCAGCATATAAAATAGTTTCACTACAATAAAAACTCTGTGCTATAACTGCTTGTCCTCCTTAGAATAAAAGCAAATTGTTGTCACTTCTAGTTTCTCCTTTCCTATAGTGTCATATAAAAAAACATAATGACGGGGCCGGAGAGATAGCACAGCAGTAAGGCATTTGCCTTAGATGCAGAAGGATGGTAGTTCGAATCCCGGCATCCCATGTGGTCCCCCGAGTATGGCAGGAGCGATTTCTGAGCATAGAGCCAGGAGTAACCCCTGAGCGCTGCTGAGTGTGACCCAAAAACCAAAAAATAAGAAACAAACAAAAAAACAATGACTTAGCAACATCCGTTTATTTTTTTATTTACTTTCATGATTAGGAAAAAATGATATGCTTAAGCTACCACTTGTTATTTGTGCTTTTGGTGTCATATATAAATATCTATCGCTAAATGCATTTGGAATGTTTACTACATTTTTTTTCTAGTCCTTTTTGGTTTGAGTGCTTGTTTTTACATCAATTTGTCAATAGCTCCTTTTGATTTATTATTACTATTATTTTATTATATATTTTTGTATTTTGGGAATAAATGTCCAGGTTCATTTTTTCTACATATAATTATATAATTCTACCTTGCTGAAAGATTATTTTCCAATTGAATGAAACTGGCACTCTTATTGAAAAATCAATGGCTATAGGTACAAGTTTACTTATAGGTGATCATTTCTATCCTGTTATTCTACATGTTTCTACAAAGTCTTTCCCAATGGAAGTATTGCTTTCTTCAAATCTATTTCAATGAAGTGAAATGTAAAAACTGTGTATAATATCTCATCTTTGTTTTTATAGATTAATCTTAATATTTCCTTAATTTTTTCTCCTTGTTATTTCTATGTATATTTGCTGTTTTACACTTTCTAGGAGATTTTCTCCCTATTGTCTTTTACAAATATTTAAACATGTACATTTTTCTTCTTGCTTGCTCAAAATTTAAATAGTATCTAATTTCCCTTTCTTGGCTGAGAGTTTTGTTCAGAGAATATTATAGTATTCTAAAATGTATATGTTCTCTCGCTTCTGCATCATCTCTATTTCTTCAGATTCCCACTTCTCTGTTACCTCCAGATTTGTGTTCCAAGTATAAAGAAAGCCTTATGGGTGAACTTACTATGCCAACTTTAATAAACTTCTATTTAATTCTAGTCAATAGAGTTTTATCAGGGTTCTTTTTGTATTGGCAAGCAATGACCCATAATCACCACAGAAATCTAAGTAACCAGGTGTCCATACCTCTGTATAAAAAGAGAAAAGAAGGAACTATTCCAATATATACTAATTATTTTTATTTCTGCCTTTGACATATGTCACATGATGTTCTCCATAATTTTATTGTGTGAGGTCATCAAAAGGTTTTAAATATTTTTAAGCTTCCATGGTGACATTTATTATTTTTTTATTTATAATTGAAGCCATTGTTATTTAAGAAGTTCTTCATAGTTGAGTTATAGACATACAATGTTTCAGGGCTTATACCACCACAAGGGCTTTAGTTTTTTGTATATGTCTTGTAAATTCTAGGAAGCTATCCATATTACTAGGAGTTCAAGAGATGTTTGCACAATTAACTTTCTGCTGGTTTTGTGAAGTTACATGCACCCAGTAGAGAAGATTCAAAAGCACAATATGAACAATGTCCAAGTTATGAATATAATATATAATAAGATGAAGGAGAAACCATTACTCTTTAAGAATAATTATCTTACATAGATATATTATCTGAGCCATCTTGTTAATATAAATAATATTGAGGGTTTTTTTTGTTTTGTTTTGGTCACACTCAGCAGCACTAAGGGGTTACTTCTGGCTCTGGACTTAGAAATAACTCCTGGCTGGCTTGAGGAACCATATGGGATGCCAGGAATCGAACCTAGGTCCATCCTGGGTCAGCTGGGTAGAATGCAAACGCCTTATCACTGTGCAATCTCTCCAGTCCCCTTAATAATAAATTTTAAAGCCAAAAAAAATGAAAGTAAAACTGAAGAGACAGTACAGGGTTAAGGCACTTGCCTTAACTGGCTCCAACTTGATCCAATACAAATATCTCCAAGCTTCACTGGGAGTGAGTGATCCTTGAGCACAGAGATAGGAGTAAACTCTGGCACAGCTGGTGTAGACTGAAAAACGCAAATAACAACAAAACAAACAGCTAAGCAGAAACAAAAATAATGATAGGACAGGTAATCACTCACATCCTTTATGTCTCATGTGCAGTGAATGACCTATGGTGAAGTTGAGTTAGTTTTTTCTTTATCTTGTAGAACTTTTTTTTTAATCAGTGTGAGGTATTCTTGGATCACCTTTGCGTGTGTTTTTTTTTTTTTAATTTTGACTGATAAAACTCAGGATGATTTTAAATAAAAAGGGGTGGGAGGAGGACAGGAGCATATCAGTGTTTAATTTTGCATTAGTATTTCAGGTTATTCCAGCTCCTTAATTTTATGACTTTATTTACTGACTATTAGAGTGAAAAAGCAATCAAAATCAGATTGCATTGCTTGCACCTGCACAAGGCTGGAAGTGATTTATGGCATCTTTACTCTCAGACGGTTCCTTTGGATGTGCCCTCTGCTTTGGCAATCATCACCTCAACTGAGCTTCATCAGGTAGCCAGTCTGCACATTGGGCACAGGGTTCTGGGAGCAAACTTAGTGCACAGACCTCCTCCAGCTCACTGCTGTGATAGATGCTGTTTTGCTTGGTTATAACCATTCAGAAATTTGTATGGTTTCTCTATCATTAATTAATTTATTTTTATTTTGTACAATACAGCTCTTTCATTACTTTGTAAAACAGATTATAGTAATATGGCTATTATAGTACTAATCTTCATGGTTGTGAGGAACAAAGTGACTGCATCTTCAATCACTTCCTGACAGCTGACAACTATCCAGTGTCCTTGTGTGACTTCTTGTCTAATTTTTTCCTTTTATTCCCTCTTCTATAACTGCTTGGGAATCTCATTCTTGTAATCAATAGCCGAGGGTTTAACCTTCTTCAATTTTTATACTTACCTTGTTTCATTTATCTATGTACTACAAATTAATAAGGTCATCCAGTATTTTTTCACTCTTTAGCTTATTTTATTTAACATGATGCCCTTTAATTCCTCTCATGATAAAATAAAAATGTAAATCTTTATTTTGAAAAAAGCTATACAATGTTTCTGTTGTGCATATTTCCTGGTTTCTTTATCGAATAATTTGCCAATGGACAATTAATTATTTCCAATATGATGCAATGTTATTGTACATAGTATTGCATAGCCTCAAGATATTAAATCTTTTTCTTTGTGTTTTTTGTTGTTGTTGTTGTTGTTTTTGGGTCACACCTGGCAGCACTCAGGGGGTTAATCCTGGCTCTATGCTCAGAAATTGCTCCTGGCAGGCTCGGGGGACCATATGGAATGCCGGTATTCAAACCAACGTCCTTCTGCATGCAAGTCAAATGCCTTACTTCCATGCTATCTCTTCCGCTCCGATGTTAAATCTTTTTAATCTGACATAGATCTCATGGCCTAATCTAAGAATATTTTTTCTTTTTCTTAATTGTTTTTGGGTCACACACAACTATGCTGAAGGCTTATTTCTGACTCTGGGGTGGGACCACTTGTAATGAGCTCAGTGGATTGTGAATTTTATGAGGTGCTGAGATTCAGACTTGTGTCAAATAAGGCTGGAGTGGTAGCACAATGGCAGGGTGTTTGCCTTGCACACAGCTGACCCAGCACGGACACACGTTCAATCCCCAGCAACCCATATGGTCCCCCGAGCCCGGAGTGATTTCTGAGTGCAGAGCCAGGAGTAACTCCTAAGGACTGCCAGATGTTGCTCAAAACAAACAAACAACAAACAAACTTGTGACAGGATATATGCTTTAATTACTGTATAATTTTTCTGGCTTTTACCTCATATTTTATCTAAAAAAGAATTGCATAATCTCTTAAAGTTTTATCCCTGCTTTTTATTAGTCTGACATTATTTTACCTATAAATATAAATGTAATATAGACAAGACATTTTGATAATTGTGTCTATTCACTGTCCAAAGAAAGTAAAATACAAATATATTTTTTGTATTGTTGTTGTTTTGGGCCACTGTTCAGGGATTATTCCTGGTAGTGTTCAGAAGACCAAATAAGAAGGTGAGGGAATCAAATCCAATTTAGCCATGTGTAAGGCAAGCACCCAGTCTGCTGTACCTCCCAGAAAATAAATATATCAAACCAACCATAACCCTTCCATATCTCTCCTCCACATCTTCCTCTTCCACATTTAGTATAACCATGATGATGGGCTGGGATGGGACTCATTTGTAAATTTCATGTCTTATATGTATATAGTAGACCTTGTTTAGTCCCTAGAACTTCATTGATCAACCAATCAATGATCTATCAACAATGACTATGAACTATTATTTTCACACAATTTTAATATACAACATATATTTATCATTTACTCCAGATCAGATGCTATTCAGGCATAGAAAATGCAATGGTTTAGAAAACATAAAATATCTTTATTCTCCTGAGGTTTTTATTGCAGCAAGGAAAGGAAATAACACATAAACTGATGATAAAGAGTAATTTCTAATTTCATAACAATTAAGAAGAAAACAAGATATGGTGATGTTAAAGACCAGTACCTTGAATATAGGAACACTTTTTACCTGAATTCTGAATAAATAAATATTTCTGGGAAGTGCATCCTGTCAGATGTTATAGTTAGTTCAAAGTGCCCGAGTGGAATAAAAGCATATATGTTGGAAGATTTTAAGCAAGATAATGTATGTTGAACATGGAGAGGAGAATGAATACTTGGAAGTGTGGTTAGATAAATGAGCAAAGAAAGATTAGATAATTCAAAAGTAAGGAATATATATTTATTCACACATATATTTAGGCAACATTTATCAGAGTACTTGATCCAAATACAAATTAAGTACTTTTGTCTTTAAAAAAGACCATCTATTCTTAGTAAGGATGTGAATGAATTGTTACCATATTTGTGGGAATGTAAAATTGTACATGTTTCTCAAAACTTAAGTATAGAATCTCATAGACTCCAGTAACTCAAGTTGTAGGTATATTCTCAAAAGTTGAAAAACAGAATCTCAGAAATTGTGGTCTCCCTGTCTATGCATACTCATATTAACCAAAAGGTGAAATAAATTTAATAAAACTCTATGAATTAATAAAATTAGACAGATATATACAATGGAGTATTATTTAGCTTTAAAAAGGATCGGGCAGCCCATAAACATGTATCTTGCTTGATTTTCTTTACATTTCTTTGCTTGCCTATTTCCACTCTGGAGAAACTGTGTTTTCTCTTGAACACACACTTCCCCCTTTCTCTCTTCTCACATTTTTCTAAATAAGCTTCAATAAAAGTTATCTTGATTCACCAAAAAATATGGGGGGAGAAAATTCTGACACATGTTATAGCATAGATGAAATTTCAGGACATGCCAAGTGAATTAAGTGTGTCACAAAATAACCCACTATGTGTATACATATGTAATGTAACTAGACCAGTTAAATTTATAGAGACAGAAAATAAAGGACTTGAAAAGAGGGAAATGATTAATTATTTACTACTTACAGGAATTCTGTTTGGGCTGATAAAAATTCTTAGTTGAATGAATATAATAGCTTTCAAATAATATGATTATAATTAGTATTACTGAACAACACACTTACATTTTTTATGTTTGTATGCATTTTACTACAATGAAATGTTTTTACAATATGTTAAATACTTATTTTCTGTCTTTTTGGAGCAGAGAATTCATAAAAGCAACTACTAAAGCATAAAGATATGATAGGACTCTACTGCAAATTTATAGCTGGATATGGTGGTGGCTTTATCTAGAATGTTACTGGTAGCCTTTTGTGAAAACTAAATTCAGATTAAAGACAGAGGCATAATGAGAATGTATGAGGGTTATAGAAATCCTGTCGAGAGTACAGGCGGGGATTGAGTGGGGAGGAGGGAGATTTGGGACATTGGTGATGGGAATATTGCACTGGTGATGGGTGGTGTTCTTTACATGACTGAAACAAAAATACAATCATGTATGTAATGAAGGTGTTTAAATAAAATATATAAAAAAATAAAGACAGGCAACTCATCTAGAAATTTTCTTGTAAAGGATAGCAGACAATGGCAACAGAATTTTAGCTTATCAAGATTTAATGTAAAGGACTGGGTCAATGTATGAATGCATGCAAAATAATATATGCTACATATTATGAACAATAAAAGAAATTCACTGATGGGCCCGGAGAGATAGCACAGCGGCGTTTGCCTTGCAAACAGCCGATCCAGGACCAAAGGTGGTTGGTTCAAATCCCATTGTCCCATATGGTCCCCTGTGCCTGCCAGGAGCTATTTCTGAGCAGACAGCCAGGAGTAACCCCTGAGCAACGCCGGGTGTGGCCCAAAAACCAAAAAAAAAAAAAAAGAAAAGAAAAGAAAAGAAATTCACTGAAGATAGAGTACTGATGATGCTGAAAAGAGGGTATAGGTGTGGACACAAAGTCTCACTTAGATACCTAAAAATCAGATTTAGTGCCTGGAAGAGTTCCCATTAAATTACTGAAAGGAAATTTTATTTATTGAAAAAAATTATGTTTAAATATGGAGAACAGGATAAGTTAGAAATTAAGGTAATTGCCTTGTACATGGTAAACCCTAGTTTAAATTATATCATATTTAATTCCTTGAGAACTGCACAGAATGATCTCTAAGTAGAGAACCAGGTATAAATAGCCCTCGGTGAGGCCCAAAAATACATGAAAAGGTCAAGTGTGAAAGTCAATAGATTGGAAGTTTTGATATTATAATTCTCAAGTATCATATTTTTCATCATTAGTGAATTTGTTCTTGTGAGACTCATCCTCTAATTCAATCCACTTTTATGTGATGCTGGTTTTGTTTGTTCTCATAAATCTTCACCTTTACCTTGCAAAAATGGAGATTGCTCTTTTTGGGTTCCCATAGCAATGCAATTAAGACTTCTGTCTAAAATTTCAAGGTACATTAAGGTCCCTTTTAATACTTTGAATTTTCTTGTGACCCAATGATTGTTCAGCAGTCTGCTCTTTAGGTCCCAAATGTGATTGCTTTTCTTGGTTTTATTTTATTAGTTAATTTTTACCTTCATGGCAACATATCCTGAAAGATTTGGGACATTGATGGTGGGAATATTGCACTGGTGAAGGGGGTGTTCTTTACATGACTGAAACCTAATCACAATCATATATGTAATCAAGACATTTAAATAAAGAAAAAAAGTAAAAAAAAATTCTACAATCTTTATTTTTTTGGCTTTAAGGACTGTTGGATGTCTTCTATCATGCTGTTTCTGAACTGTCTGACAGATGGAACCCCTACAGAGCTATTTGTTCCAGAGGGCCCATAGAGGAATTGTTCCAGAATTCTCCTTGTTGCTGAAAGCTTTGGAGACACCTCCACACCAGAGATGGGGAGGGAAAACACAAGGAGGAGTGCCAACCCCAATGAAAGATTCCTAATTAGGCTGTTTCTCCTTCCTCACAGACAGCTCTGGTTATACCTATCAATACTGCCATGTTCCAGTGCACACCTAAGCCCCCATTGTTCATGCTGAGCTATTCCCACACCTAGAGCCTCACCTACCTTGTACCTCCCAAGACTATGGCTTGTTACCCTTCAAATATCAGACATCCCAGTTCCTCTTCTGGTCTTATAAAAGTACTGGTGTAAAGGAGTAAACTGCCTCTGGTCATGAGCTGCTGGGGGAAAGTGGAAAGGGAAGCAGAAGGGGATGGGGGGTGTCCTATGTTCCTGAATATTCTGAGAGAAAAAAGCTGATACTAGTTGGCCAACAGGGTTGGCACAATGAACACTTAAAATTGTGCCCCAGAATTTTGATGTGATGAATATACATATATCTACTTATATAGATATTTATACATCTCTTTTATTTCCAATTCTTCCAACTCATTTAGAATTCTTTTTTTTTTTTTTTTTTTTGGTTTTCGGGCCACACCTGGTGACGCTCAGGGGTTACTCCTGGCTATGCGCTCAGAAGTCTCTCCTGGCTTGGGGGACCATATGGGAAACCGGGGGATCGAACTGCTGTCCATCCAAGGCTAGCACAGGCAAGGCAGGCACCTTACCTCTAACGCCACCGCCTGGCCCCTTCATTTAGAATTCTTATTTTCTTTTTATTTTTTTATTTTTTTTTATTTATTTATTTATTTTTGTAGTTTTGGGGTCACACCCGGCAGCGCTCAGGGGTTATTCCTGGCTCCAGGCTCAGAAATTGGTCCTGGCAGGCACGAGGGGACCATATGGGGCACCGGGATTCGAACCGATGACCTCCTGCATGAAAGGCAAACACCTTACCTCCATGCTATCTCTCCGGCCCCAGAATTCTTATTTTCTATTCTTTTTTGTTGATATTTCCAATGAAAGCTGTGTGCTAAAATCTTCTATTACTATTGTTTTACTAATTAAATATCTACTCAGGACTAATAGCAATTGCTTTATAAAATTTTCTGCCCCTTTAGATATTAGGAAATTATGCCAAGAAACTTCTGAGTCTATGCTCTCACTCTTGTCTATAGCCCTCCTCAGACAATGACCGATGTAACTCCTAATGCAAAACTTCAGATGATTTTCTCTGAGCTAAAAAAATGCATTTATAATAATAGACTTCTTATTGGATGCACAGATTCTAAAATTAAATAAGGTAAGTGGTTAATTTAGAGCTGATATAAACAAGGTAGTTTGGGTAAGAATATGAACAAGCTAGTTATGAACATCACCTAAATAGAATACTATCCCCAACCAAATCTTAGTTTGGTAATTTAGTTTGATCATACTAAAACAGAATATTGGATCCCCTTCTGATCAACTACTAGCTAAAACAATGGGCCTTACCAAGTTATCTTAAGCATTCCTACTGCTCTAGAACTTAATGAATTTCTGTGTGTTTATCTCTGAAAACTAAGCTTGCTCTATTGACCAAACTGACAGAGAACAAATCAAACTATTGCTCTGAATCTATGGAGAACTTTCTTTTACAGAAAACCCAAGAGCTAAGTTATATATTACCTTTGAATCTATCTTTACAGGGGGAGCAGTAAAAACAGAAATTAGTCATTTATTTTATAGCAAACTCATCAGCATGCAAAATAAAGCAACAGGAGCTTATCATGCTTTGGCCTTGTGTGCCCGTAAATTTCAATCGTGGATTTGGCTCAGTTGAAATAAAAAAAGGTTGCCCACCACTGGCCTAAGGGACCTTAATGTACCTTGAAATTTTAGACAGAAGTCTTAATTGCATTGCTATAGGAACCCAAAAAGAGCAAACTCCATTTTTTCAAGGTAAAGGTGAAGATTTATGAGAACAAACAAAACCAGCATCATACAAAAGTGGATTGAATTAGAGGATGAGTCTCACAAGGACAAATTCACTAATGATGAAAAATATGATACATGAGAATTATAATATATTTTTGATCAAAACTTCCAATTATTGACTTTCACACTTGACCTTTTCATGTATTTTTGGGCCACACCTAGGGCTACTTATTCCTGGTTCTCTACTTAGAGATCATTCTGTACAGTTCTCAAGGAATCAAATATGATATAATTTAAACTAGGGTTTACCATGTGCAAGGCAAGTACCTTAATTTCTAACTTACCTTGTTCTCCATATTTAAACATGATTTTTTCATTCCAGGCACTAAATCTGATTTTTATGTATTTAAGTGAGACTTTGTGTCCCACACCTATCCCCTCTTTTCAGCATCATCATCAGTGCTCTATCTTCAGTGAATTTCTTTCTTTTTTTTTGGGGGGGGGCCACACCCGGCGTTGCTCAGGGGTTACTCCTGGCTGTCTGATCAGAAATAGTTTGCTCTTTTTGGGTTCCCATAGCAATGCAATTAAGACTTCTGTCTAAAATTTCAAGGTACATTAAAGGGTTAAAAACACGGTGCCTGAGGCAGCCTCACCCAAAAAGTGGTCCTTTTTATTTTATATTTTATTCTACAGGACATTGGCATTTCTCCAGATCCTGCTATAAGGAGACCTCCTCCCATTCTGGGTGTTTTACCGCTTTACTTTTCCTTCCTTTCTATTTTCCTTATTTAGAAAAAATTTTTAGAAAACCTATTTTACAAACTTTCAGAATTTTCTAATATCTACATTTGCTCTTCAGTCCTGGTCCCTTATTTTAGTTTTAACTATTTAAGAGATTAAATATTTTTCCCAGGTAGGGTTTTTACTTTGCACTGCCAGAAATTGTCTCTCTAAACTCAGAGTGAGCCCTTGAGATATAGCCCCCAAACAGTAAGAGGAAAAGGAAACCATTTGTGACAAGGAATTACAGAAAAATGAGCCTTCATCCATGAATCCCTTAAATATCTAAAGGTAGAATTCTGCAGACAGATAAATAGGGGTGTCTGGTAAAGACCTTTAGGGAAATAATAAAATTCTAGTAAAAATGGCCTGTCCTTGTAGAAAACCAATGCATAAGGAACACAATTCTTTTAGATAAAAATTCTAGCTCTTTGGAAATGAAGAGAGAAACCACCTTGATGTAGGAACTAAGGCAATATCCAGAAAAGGGTGAACCCCATATGAAAGAATAAACTATAGGAGAATCTAATGGTTATAAAAATATAAAAAAAAAAGTCATCAAGAGTCCAAAGGTTTCTCTATTTACACCCAGATTAACTTCTCTATATACTGAAAATTCTAAACCAGAATTAGGTGAAATCATATATAATCATATATAACCTCCCCAGAACAGAGGCTATTTTTAATTCTAGAGAAGTTCATGTCTGCTTTTTATGAATTGGAAAGCATTCAGTTGACTAATCTTACTTTTGAAAGAATGACTTTTTTCAAAGATCTTTGAAACATCTCTTGAAAATAATTTTAGAAGAATAAATATTTATGTTGTTGGGATTATTTTTTAATTGCAGTGACTCCAGTAGCAACTGAACAGCACTGAGAGCCCAGGCAACTTTTACGATGATACTATTATTCTGCTGTAATTTTGATTTGGAAAGACTATTTTATCAGCAGCAAAAAATGCTTAAACCTCTATTAAATGTTAAAATCAGAACAATAAATATATGTGATTCAGAGGCTGTTTTGTAAAGTAAAAGCTGCAGTTTATGTGCAAAATTATTAAACAATTTCATAAAAACATTACTAAACAAAGGTATGAGAATTTAGTGGGTCTGTGAGGAGACATTATTTCACTCAGGGCATTAGATAAATTGCACAGAAGAAATATCTGTCTTAATTTATAGAAAGTTTCAGTTCAAGTCTTTGAGCAAAACAGAGAGGAAGACAGGACACTAAAAATTGCAGAGGGAGGGGAAGAAATGAATAGGGAAGTGGGGGAAAAGGTCAGAAAAAGAAGAAATATAAACAATTTCTTTGAGACTTATATAATGGTGTTAGGGCTTACATTCCCTTAATAACTTAAACTTCAATGGTCATCTTTAAAATCATCATGTCCATCTAAAGATAAGGAAAGTGAACTTTATAACATACTCAATGCCTCAATGCTAGGAAATACTACATCCAAGGACTTCTTTTCTTTTCATTTAACCAGTGATATTAGAAAATATTTCCACAACCTTAAATCTCTTACTTTAAATTGTACAAAAAGCCCTCAAAGACTCAATTATATAGGGTAAAATGGGAAAAGGATCCATAGGCTCTTACTTCAAGGATCCCAATACTCCCTTTACTCCCTTATCCCATATTGTACTTGCTGCATGTAATACATAGGACTCTATACACTTAACTCTTCTCTCTGTGTGAAATAATCTACCTCTTTCCACCATATCTGCTACATTCAACTTTATTCACCCTTAGGTTGTAGGGTTATTTTGTTGTTGTTGTTGTTGTGGTTGTTGTTTTCTTTCTTTGATTTGGGGGGACATATAAGACAATGTTTCATTTACTCCTAGATCTGCACTCAGGAAATACTCCAGGCAGTGTTTTAAGGAACCATACAGAATGCCAAGTATTGAACTCAGGTTAACCATATGCAAGGCAAGTATCTAATCCACTGTATCCATGAGTTCTATTTTATTCTTATTATCTCCATTTAGAAAGATGATCATTTCATCCCTCTTCAGTTATCCCACAGTGTGTCATAGTTCTTCTTATCTCTCTATTTGGGGACATTAATATTGTTATTTTGGTGTTTGTTTCCATCGATCCTTACTGAGAGACTCTTCCTAGACCAATGTGCTTTTCTTTCATGGATTTTTTTGAACAAGCTTGTTGAAAACATAACTGAATGTCTGCTGTGTGCCATGTAATGTGCCTGGTGTTAGACACATACTTTATCTTTGTTCTTCACTCAGCTCACACCATTGTCAAGATTTTGGGAACTCGATAAGGATCACTGCCCCACATGTAAGACACATGAAAATCCTGAGGGACAGAGTGGTTTACCTTACCTAGATTTGGAGAGCCTAAAAAAACCTCAGGAATAATTCAGAAGTTCCTTTCTCAAAGAATAGATGAAATCCAGATGGAACTAAAGAATATACTATATCGATGACATGTAGATAAAGTAATAAAATAAAGGAAAAAGGACCCTTTGAAAGGTACTTTGACATCCTCGATAGTAACATTCCTGATAGATTTCACAGAATGGGTTAATGGGTTTTGATATTTGTAACCCAGTCATGAATGTTTTCATATACTTTGAGTGAAAATTCAGTATATCTTTTAAAATAAATCCTATTACTGTTCTGACTTATTCTCTGCTATTGCTTGTTTATCTAATCTCCCTTTTTGAAATCTCCTTTTACCCTGGAAAGTACAGCTGATTGTGGAAGGTGTGTTCATACCAGAATGATAGAAAAAGGACAGTGAGCAATAAGGGTTGAATCAGATAGGTGGGTTTAACAAAGTTTTTTTTTTTTTTTATTGTGTTCTGTGAGCTACTTTTAATAAACTTTCCTGATACTCGGTAAAAGGATGTGGTCTCCATCAAAAGCTCTTTTCGGTAACCAAATCAACAAGAAGAGAAAAACACACACCTACACAGTCCCAGGTGCAGCTGACTATAGGCCACCCTGCCGAGAAGGGTGTCTGCCCCTAGCTTACAAGAGCTCATGGGAGCAGTAGCTCAAGTGTCTCTGCATACAGTCTGCAGAACTGCATTCTTTCAGCTTTAAAATTAAGGGAACAGGGCTAGTACAGCAGGTCATTTAATTCGTGTGCAGCTGACCCAGGTTCTATCTCTGTCACTCTCAGTGATTCACCAAAAACCACAAAAAGACATTCATGAGCACAGAACCAGAAATATGCCCAGAGTATTACCTGCTATGATCCCCAAAACAAAAAAATACAAATAAAATAAAGTTAAGGAATACCAAGCTACACCTCTCTGCTTTTCTACCTTAAAATTATGGCTTACTTCAGAATCTAGAATTTCCTGTCCTTTACCTTTAACTTGAGTAGTAGTCCTGAATTGACATGCCAAATACATAATCATTTTCTTTGTTTACTGTTCTTTTATTACCACACCCACAAATAGAGTGTCCTCTTTATTGTTGTCTCAGGGTTCATTTTCCATCACCCATGACTTCTTGCCCATGTTATGTCCAGTTCTGTAAATTAGTTCTTGAATTCTGTTGTCATCCTATTTGTTTCTATTCCTTATACAAGAAAGATAATCCTGTATTTTTCTCTCTCCCTCCCTCACTTTTATTTATTTTTTTTTTGGTCTTAGCTAGCCCAGCATTGGAATGGTGCATGTTATAGAGAGAAACTGCTCCAGGAATCAAAGATGCATTGATTATATCTGGCTTTGGAAGCAGAAGAAAACACAAAGCTTTGTTAAGAGGTTTGAACCTGGAGCCAGAATGATAGCACACTGGAAGGGCATTTGCCTTGCACAGGGCTGACCCTGAACAGACCCTGGAAGTTTCATATGATCCCTCAAGCCAGGAGTGATTTCTGAGCACATAGCCAGGAGTAATCCCTGAGTTTTACCATGTATGGCTGAAAAATCAAAAAAAAAAAAAAAAAAAAACCTAGAAAAAGATGATTTGAACTTCACATACTATGAGTTGTTTATAGTAATTTTCCCTAGGTGAGAAAAATACATAAATTCTTATATTTAGTATCTGGAAAATAAAATATGAATAAGATGAACTGTGTGTACCCAGTCAGACTTGGAGAAACTCAGTAAGTTTCTTCCCCCCAAACTCCTATCTACAATAAATGTTAATGTCTCTGATATTTTCATTGTACCTATTATTCTCTGATGAGTACTCTGATAGACTTTCACTCATCTGATGAAGGCCTCACTATTTATCATATGATAAATATATTTTATGTGCTGTCTCTTTCATGATCACTCTGAGAAATATATCACTATTTAATTTTTAAAATGAGATTACTGATAAAATAATGTTTAAAAATGGGACTTTTTTGTTAAATGAGGAAAAGAACTGAGATTACTTTACAAAATATTTTGAACCATAATTTTTACTCAAATAATTAAGTTTCAACTCAGTGTTTTTCCAACCAAATGAGAATTACCCAAGTGGTGAGAGATAGAACCTGAAAACAAGAGAGAAAAATATGATTTTAGATTATTAAAATTCTGTGAAGTTTGGACATGATCACTTTATCCCTCAATTGTAAGTGATGTTGATATAAAGTATTTAACTTCTATTCTTTCTGCTGCTTTGCTGCATAGACCAGAGGACACAGAAAGGTATATAAATAAGGATAGATTTAATAAGGCTCAGCATTGAGAGTCCACAAGTCAAAGGGACTTGGTACCTCAAGTATAGTGTAGACATACAATTTATACATTTTCAGCTAGCATATTCAAGCATATTGCGTCTTATTTAAGAGCCCTGTTTGCTTATTGTTTTTTCATCCCTTCCCTTCTAGAGACTTGATTGGTGGGGGAGCAGATTTTTCCAGCCTGGTCTATGTTCTGTTTTTCTAGATTCAGACCTTAACTGTGTAATGGCACCACTCTGGTCCATACTTTCAGCCTTACTCCAAATAACTTTGGTAGAAACATTATTTTAAGGGGCCAGAGCAATACATAGTTGAGCAGGTAGCATGATTGCTTTGCAATCAACACAACTGAGCTGGCTTTGATTCTCAGCATCCTAAGCATGCCAGGAGAGAGCCCTGAGTAAAGAAGAAAAGAGTAATCCTGGAGCATGGCTGGGTGTGGTCCAAACAAAAAATATTATGATTAAAGATAGAACATTTGAAGCTGAAGAATTAGGAGCATTGCTTTTCTCTAAATTTCACCTAGTTTTGCTTCTAAAGCTTATTCTGAATAATCTTGCCCTATCAAGTCATGAACAGAAAGAAAGGACCTTGATGCCTGCTAGGCATTCCAAAGACAAGTTTAAGCAAATGATAATGTAACTCTGATGATCCAATAAGCAACTTTAATTCAGAAATATTTGCTCAGAGTGTTTTAACTCATTTAAATTAAAAATGAAACCTGTTGGTGATGAAGTAACTACTAAATCTCCAGAATTATCTATTTTTGATAATCAAAACATCAACATAAATCAATGTAAATTAGTTTTCTCAGTTCTTTTGTTTATTTCTTTTTGAGTTACATCTGGCAGTGCTTAGGACTTACTCTTGGTTCTGTGCTCAGAAATCACAACTGGCAAGCTCAAAGGATGATAAGGATAATGGAGATGGAACCCCAATGGGCTGTGTGCAAGGCAAATACTCTACCCATTGTGATATCACTTCAGACCCATCTCCGTTATTTATATCTCACTATCATACACTCACTATATGACAAAATAGACAAATAAGGGTACCATTGATGAAGTTCTCTCAGAAGTACAGTTGGAAAGCACAGAACTGAGTGAGCAGGTAGCTAGAGCTTCATGAGCCTTTGGTTGTTCAATGAAGGATACAATGAGATGAAGATATTCAACCTTTTTGTCTCTTCCAAATGGCTCATCTCTCTCTCTCTCTCTCTCTCTCTCTCTCTCTCTCACACACACACACACACACACACACAAATAGAAGACGGGTTTGCAGAGTGAGGCACTTGAATGCTAAAAACTGTGATTTTAGTGACCAGTTCATTGCCACTAGCAGGTGATAGAGGTTCCTGAGTCTCTAAAAGTAGCATGGACCAAGTTTACTCAATGTAGGTACAAATTCTCTCAAGTATCCAGCAAGAAGTACAATTCATAGGTCAACGTATAACAGACACATCCACATTGCAACTTGTAGCAAATAGTAGTAAAAGAGTCATCATTGTCTTACCAAAGTTAAACTATTTCTCACTTCTTAAAAAATTATATTTACTTATCATTTATAATGAAATATTGGAAACATTTTGACAGGGTGTAAAATTACCCCACAAGCTGTATATCTAGACCCAGATGAATGAGTCTGAAACAGGGTCATATAAGAAATGATCCAAGCTGAAGGTGAAACATGTACTCTGGCAGTCTTCTTCCTAGTATAGAGAGCTCTAGCTGCCTGCCAGAACTGCCATTTTTATTGAGTACAGGGACCACCCCTGGGTGGGACAGTAAACCCACCCAGGTTTACAAGTAAACTAACATCAGTTTTGGGATAAATCCAACTTGTAAACAAACATACTAAGAAACCAGAGATATTTTTTGTTTTCGATAAAATAAGGTGTAACACAACACAGGTATACAGAATAAATTAATGATTGCCTATGTATTATTCCAAATTCTATTAAATCGCATTCCTCAGCCCTATTTGCTATTAATTTTTATGCACTTATAAAGATTTAACTGTTGGTAGCACCATTACTTTACATTTTGATCATCCTGATTATCTCAGAAAAATTATCACCGGCATATAATTATTATTTATATCCCTAGTGTTTTAAAAGATCACTGTTTCTCCTGAGAAATTTAAAAGTATTTTAGGTTGATAAACATTTTACAAATGATGTATGTGCATGTGCATTTATTCATATATACATACTTGTCTAATGCAGCATATTTTTTAGATTTTTCTGATTGCTTAATTTATTAATTTTCACAGTTGATTAAACATTTGATCGAAAAGTTTTAAATTCATCTTTTATGTGATATTTTGCTGTAAAAAAGTTAGCAAGGAAAAATGCAAACACATGAATTTATTATCAAATTCACAGGACCAGAAGATAGAACTCTGGATGCAATAGTGTGCATAAAATTAAAACACTAGCTGGCATTAGCATAACAGGCAAAAGCAACAACTTTACAGGTCGTTGGTCTCATCTTCTGATTCATTACTTCTATTTGTCTCTACAAAGACATACAAAGTGTGTATGATACCCACAGAGACCCAGAAATCACTTTTGTTTCCTGTTGTCACTGAAAAATATTATAATGTTTCTATTAGACAGAATTCTGAGTTCTGCTGGGTTTAGTCTGACATGTTAGGATTTCAGGTCTTTAGTATTTGTGATTTAATTTCAGTATCTACCACAGTATCTCTCAATTACTTGTCAAAATTATATTCTTTAGATTACCCCCAAAAACAAAAAGTTTATTTTTATTTTTTTTATAACATAATATAGTGACATAACATAACATATAATATAATATAATTAATATAATAATAATACATGTAAGTCAAAGAAAGTTTCTGATTAAAAAACACAATTTTTTTTTCATAATGGCTTACATATCTTTCACTGTACTATTTTGGGTACATATTCACATTGAATCAGGGGAATACCCATCACCTAATATGTCCTCTTCTCAATCAAAAATCAAATATACTGAAAATAGGCAGAGTCCTGTCTAGAGGCTTCCAACCTCAGTTTGAGAGAGGATGTGGAAAAAGTAATTAAAATACCACAACAATACACACACACACAAAAAAAATATCGAATTAAATAACCGATAAGCACCACAACAATAAAGACAGGCACCACACAATAATCTCGGTTCTGAAATCAAATCATACTCAAGTGCAAAAAGAAAGAAAAAGACAAAACAAAATAAAATAAAATAATATTGGAGACATCAACCATAATCTCCACACCAAAATAAAGACGTCAAAAAAATAGATCATTTATTCTCCTCTTGCTGCTTTCGTGGTATGTGGAAGACTTCTACTTTATCTTGGATGGTAAAATCAGACCTGTTTCTAGAGGTATTAGTGGCTGTGCAGATCAGGGAATGGAGTTTATGAAGTCTTTCTTTGTGGTTCTAGCAGTTATGCTTCTTCAATGTCCTTTTTTTGTTTTTTATGTGTTCTAGGTGTTTCAGAATAGTGCTACCATTCTGTGTTTTTCTTTTGTCTTCTGACTTACTTCGTTTAACATAATATGATCTAGGTCCATCCACGTTGCTGCAAAGTCTGTGATTGTATCATTTCTAACTGCCATGTAATATTCCATTGTATATATGTACCACATCTTAATGATCCATTCATCTGTTGTTGGACATCGAGGTTGGTTCCAAGATTTGGCTATTATACTGAGTGCTGCAATAAATAGTGGGGTGCATACGTATTTTGGAATGAATGTCCTTCCATCTTGGGGATATATGCCTAGGAGAGCAATTGCTGGGTCAAATGGCAGCTCAATTCTGAGTTCTTTGAGCACTCTCCAGACTTTTCTCCATAGATGTTGGACCAAGGGACATTCCCACCAGCAATGAATGAGAGTTCCTTTCATACCACATCCTCTCCAACAAAGGTTGTTCCCATTATTTTTGATGTGAGCCAACCTCACTGGTGTGAGGTGGTATCTCATTGTTGTCTTGATTTGGATCTCCCTGATGATGAGTGAAGGTGAGCATGTTTTCATGTGTTTGTTGGCCATCCTTCTCTCTTCCTCAGAGAAATGTCTATTCATTTCATCTCCCCATTTTTTTATGGCTTTGTTTGGTTTTGAAGGACTCAGGTTTCTGAGCGCTTTGTATGTTCTAGATATCAGCCCTTTATCTGATATATCAAATGAAAAGATTTTTTCCCATTCTGTTAGCTGTCTTCTTGTATTAAGTAGGGTTTCTTTTGCCATGCAGAAGCTTTTTAGTTTGATATAGTCCCATTTGTTTATAGTTGATGCTAACGTTTTTGCCATTGGTGCTCCATTCTCAAAGACCCTTTTAATATAAAGGTCTTCGAGTGTTCTGCCTATTTTATTCTCGATAAACTTTATAGATTCAGGTCTGATTTCCAGATCTTTGATCCATTTTGAGTTGACTTTTGTATAAGGAGTGAGATATGGGTCGATTTTCACTTTCGTGCATATGAGTTTCCAGTTGTACCAACACCATTTGTTGAATAGGCTTTCTTTGTTCCATTTCATATTCTTGCCTCTTTTATCAAATATTAGTTGGCTATATATCTGGGGGTTTATGTCTGGGAATTCTGTTCTAATCCACTGATCTGAGGTCCTGTCTCTGTTCCAGTACCATGCTGTTTTTATTACTATGGCTTTATAGTATAGTTTCAAGTTAGGTAAGGAGATACCTCCCAACTTCTCATTTTTCAGAATGTGTTTAGCTATCCTGGGTCTTCTATGGTTCCAAATGAATTTTATAATTGATTGTTCTATTTCTTTAAAGAATTGTGTCTGGGTTTGGATAGGGATTGCATTAAATCTATATAGCAATTTGGGTAAAATAGTCATTTTGACTATGTTAATTCTACCTATCCATGAGGATGGGATGTTCTTCCATTTCTTTAGATCGTCTTCAATTTCTTTCTGAAGTGTTTTGAAGTTTCCCTGGTATAGATCTTTCACTTCTCTTGTAAGGTTAATTCCTAGGTATTTGATATTTTTTGATACTATCTTAAATGGAATTGTATTTTTAATCTCTCTCTCCTCAACTTCATTGTTTGTATATAAAAACGCTACTGTCTTTTGTGTATTGACTTTGTATCCAGCCACTTTACTGTATTGGTTGATTGTTTCTAGGAGTTTTTCTGTGGATTCTTTAGGGTTTTTGATGTCAAAATTTAGGGTTTTTCATGTCAAAATTTATGGGATACAGCAAAAGCAGTACTTAGGGGGAAACTCATAGCATTACAGGCCTATGTTAAGAAACAGGAAAATAACAAAACCAACAGTTTAAAAGATCACCTCAAAGAATTGGAACAAAAGCAACAGAGAAATCCAACCACAACCAGAAGGCAAGAAATCATAAAAACCAGAGCAGAAATAAACAACATAGAGACTAAGAAAACAATACAAAAAATCAATGAGACCAGGAGTTGGTTTTTCGAAAAAATAAATAAGATAGACAAACCATTGGCAAAACTTACCAAAAAAAAGAGGGAAAACACCCAAATCACTAGGATCACCAATGAAAGGGGAGAGATTACAACAGAACCCCAAGAAATACAACATATCATGAGATCATATTATGAACAACTATATTCAACTAGGCTAGAGAACCCACCAGAAATCGACAGATTCTTGGACAAACACTCTCTTCCAAGACTGGAAAAGGAAGACCTAGAAACTCTAAACAGTCCAATCACTTCAGAGGAAATTGAAGACGTAATTAAAAGACTCCCTAAAAACAAATGCCCAGGCCCAGATGGATTTACAGGTGAATTCTATCAAACATTTCAAGAAGACTTATTACCACTGTTCCATAGGCTTTTCAAAACCATAGAAAAATCAGGAATCCTCCCCAACTCCTTTTATGAGGCTAATATCACACTCATTCCTAAAGAAGGCAAAGACACCACCAAAAAAGAAAACTACAGACCAATCTCACTAATGAACATTGATGCAAAGATACTCAACAAAATCTTAGCAAACCGAATCCAACACCTCATCAAAAAGATCATACATCATGATCAAGTGGGATTCATCCCAGGAATGCAAGGTTGGTTCAACATACGCAAATCAATCAACATTATACACCACATCAACAACATGAAGGACAAAAACCACATGATCATATCAATCGATGCAGAGAAGGCGTTTGACAAAATCCAACATCCGTTCATGTTAAAGATACTCAGCAAAATAGGGTTAGAAGGCACCTTCCTTAAGATAGTTACAGCTATTTATGAAAAGCCTACAGCCAACATTATACTTAATGGCGAGAAACTAGAAGCATTCCCACTAAGGTCAGGAACTAGGCAAGGCTGTCCACTCTCTCCACTCTTATTCAATATAACCTTAGAAGTCCTAGCAATAGCAATCCGACAAGAGAAGGGAATCAAAGGAATTCAAGTAGGGAAAGAGGAACACAAGCTAGCTCTATTTGCTGATGATATGATATACATCAAAAAGTTTATTTTTAAACAAATGGATAGCTGAAATAGAAAATGTTGATCTATATAGCATTTGTCAATTTCAACTTCCAATCTTCTCCATCAAACTTATTTTTTGAGGCCATTAAAGAGGACACTAAGTTAAACTGTTTATTACTTTACAATTTAGTGAGTGATATATCTTTATATAATAAGATAGAACTTCAGAGCTGCAGAGGGGAAAGAAATATCATTCCTTGGGCGTTGCTGTACATCTGAATTTGAATGAACATTTCCTTTTTCTCTACTGCTTATTTGATGGAGTTGACAAATTGGTCCCCATTGCAGATGGTAGAAATAAGGGGGGAAAAAGCAATTAACGTTTCCTCAATGTCACGCAGAAAAAGCAATAGAATTGTGTAATTTTATCTGAGTCTACAATTCTAACTTTTAGCTCAATAAAGTCAATATTACAATTAAATAAAATGCATTTTTATTGAACATTGTCCTATTGTGTTTGGAGGTCAGTAGCCATCCTAGAAAACTGCATAGAAGACAAAGAGCATTATGAGTACAGTACTCTGTGTGCCTTTGAACATGCATTTCTGAACACTGGGAGCTTTTCCTTCAGTTGGCAGGCATGCAATAAAGCCTTTTATTCTTAAAAATTATTAGTTTAAAAATTATCAATGGATTAATATAATACTGCAGGTTGTTGCAGTAACAACCCTGAAAGAATCAAAATACATTACTTCTAAAAATAAAAAGCTACCTACATAGAGCTTTTCTTTGCAAATTTCTGTTCCTGTAACATCTAACCTTGGATCTCTCCATTCTGGATCTACTCTGCAATTGAGTGGAAATTCCAAGGAGAAGTAGTATTCATAGCTAGTTCCCTTCGAAAGACTGTGTGATGGTTAGCAAAACAGATGTCTTAACACATATGAGGCTTCCGGGGCAGATACCCTCCCACAGATTCTCAATTAGGGAAATCTACAATTATCATGACAGCAAGGAGAAGGGTCTCATATGTGATTAAAATATTTTGGCTAGTGCTTATTTTGCTGTAATATTAGTTAATGGTCTTCAAAACTTCATGGCATCTAGTTATTTTCTAAAATGTTTAAGAGTGAATGGTAATTTTTATAAACAAGCTGGGTTTATTCAGTTAAATGCACTTCATGACTAAAAAAATCATTTCTATGATATGGTTTAGATAACAAAATTCAGGATTCCAAAGGACTTAAGACTCTTTGAAAAGCAATTTGAAGGTGAAAAAGTTCAATAACAATGAGACAAAATTCTTCTAACAGTTTCAGCAATTCTAATGTATCTGAGTCCTTTGCAGCTGCAGATGACAATTCCTTTTCTTTCTTTCTTTTTTTTTTCTTCTCAAACGGAATTTCAACAATGAGGCAAGTGATTGCAGTGTGGCAATAGACAAAAGCTGTTTTCAGAGGATAGCCTGCTTGCAGAGGCCTGGGAAACCCATGCTTCCAAGTAACAAACAATAGGTCTTTTAACCTAACACATTGCCCCAAACTGGGTGGTAAACACAGTTCCCAAAATTGTCATGGGCCAACATATTAGGAAACCCACAATAAGAAAAGCTTAGCACAGTTTTCTGTGCTCCAATTACAAAGAAGAGCCTTCTGGAAGAGTCTCTTTTACAAGCTGTGGAACAGCTTTCTCCAATCTGGAACTGCCATATGATTCTCACTTCCGCACATATCCTCAGGCAAGAACATCATCACCACAACATACACAGGAATATATTACCTACAAGTTTGGGGCCTACTAGTTTTGATGATTTTGATAGTTTGGAACTATAGGAAAGAGAGAAAAGTACAAATTCACATTCTGATTGTTGCTTCTCAACTCATCCCTTCCTCAAATTACTTTGATTTCCAATGGAAATCCATAATTACTATTGCTCACTGAATTGTTGCTCTCTGTGCTTTCACATCAATTCAAAAAATTTATCATAGACATTTTCTTCTTTTATTCAGATTATTAATGATTAATCCTCAAAGCTTTATTATTATGATTTGTGAAGATATAAATATAGTAGAACCTGTCCCTCCTTGTTTATCAGAAAAATCATATATTGTAATGAACTAGCTCATTTAGAATGTTGAAGATTAAAATGCCCAGTAGTTATTAGCCAACTCAGACTAGTGATCAATAATATTTCAGAAAAAATACAGGAGTTGAGTAAATAACAAAAGATGAAGATATGATAGACTGACAATGATGGGAAGGTCACATCCATTAAGATGTGAGACATGCAAATAGTTAATACTTAGAGTATAGCAATAATTATATAGTATGATAAAAACAGAATATTAGTACTTGTTCAGCACTAGTTGTTTATTGTCAGAAACATAACCATTGCCAGAACATATTTTTTAGATGTATGATCTGGAACTTTGGAGTCAGGACAAAAGCAACTCACTATTGAACAATCACACACACACACACACACACACACACATCTGCAACATGTTTAAAGTCATAGGGAAGTGAGAGCTATAGGAATATTTCCAAGGGCACCTTTATGCAGTAAAAAATAAGATTGGAAAGAATTTAGAATGATTTGAAGAAAAGATGGAACTTTACAATATCTGTGAAATATATTGAGGACTAAGCAGAGATAACTTTGTAGACATGCTATGTTGAGAAGGAACTTGAACAATTTTTAAAACTAAAATATATTGAAAATCTACTTGAGTTTTGCAGAAACTTTCCAAGTGTGCAGAAATGTTCATGTGTCTCATTTGAGGATATCAGTGAATTTTATCGCTTATAAGCAAAATTCTATAAAAAGAGCATAGGATGATTTTCACTATTCTCATAGGTCAATAAGCTGTTCCCAAGAGGCAAAATAGGATAATAGACTTAATTTCCTGTTTTATATGAAACCCCCCCGAGTTAGTAGAAGATAAAACAACATACTTTGAATGGATTAAGCTATAAGTATGATGGGTTAGATATAGAGTGGGAGAGACAAAACTTTCACTAACCATCAGGGAAAATGTAATCACTATAAGCTGTATTTGTGTAGCAGAAAATTCACTAGGAAAATCTTAAACCTAGAAATTATATGAATCTGAATAGAAAGCCCTATAGTTAGCTTGGCTAAGTATGACTGGCATCTAAACACTAAATTCACTGCAACATGCTATAAATGTGAAAATGGTGGATGTAACTCAGACTGCAGTTATATTTGAAGTGGAGCATTTAGTCATGTTTTCTTTTCATGTTTTCTTCTTGTTCCATGCATGTGTTTCATATGACTTCTTAAAATATTCATTGAAATTACATAGAGATGCATGTTGAATTCAAATTTCTGGATTCAACCTCAAGAATTTTTGAGGCAGAATTCATCTTGTAGGGTATAAAGATGCAAATCTTTAATAATGGCAATTCAAGTGTTTTTGCAAAGTGTCTGAAGACATATTTGAGAAATGCTGCAATTAGGGTATGTGAGATATAATTTTAACATAACAATATGCATGGTCAAAGAATAAACAATATGAATAAACAGAATTTACTTTTTATTATAGTGCTAAATATTTGCCATTATAAAAGGAAGTTTTAATGAAACAACCTATGAGAATTAAAACTAGAATTTTTCTTTTTCTTTGAATGCCTTTTATACTCTGTTTTTATTTTCTTCTCCCTGCCTCACTTATCCTCCATACAATTATACTGTTTTCTAAAATGCTTATTAAAACACTATCATTACAAAGTTATTCATAATACTGTTAGCTGAGGCATAAAATTTTCCTATACCAAACCTATCACCAGTGTGACTTTTCTTCCATCAATGTTCTCAGTTTTTCCCCATCCACCTCAGGCCTCTCTTAGCAGCCACCTAAAAATTATTTTATATTTTTTGCTTCAAGAAAATTCAAATAATAGCAAAAGGAATTTTCAGAAATAAATCCATAGTCCACTTTAAAATAATCCTTCTAAATTCATTTCTGATTACTTATCACTTTTAATCTACATTCTTCTCTTTTCTCTATCTGCTTACATATATATAAATGCTGATAATAAAAACTCAAGTATTCCCTTTTTGGTGATCTACCATCCCACGTTTTTCCACAAGGATTGTAAATTCCTAAGGTATTTCCTTTCTTTCACTGTTGGGAGACATACCCAGAAGCACTCAAGTACTCAGGTTACTCCTGGCTCTGAGCTTAGAAATCACTCCTGGATCAGGGGACATTATGGGACATCCATCTTGGGTTAGCCACATGCAAGGCAAAAGCGCTACCACTGTGCTACCACTCCAGTCCCACATTGTTCCACTTAGTTTAAAACCAACTTAGAAAACTTACTATATAATTTACAGAAATGTATATATGTGAAAACATTGTTAAAATAATAATCAAATAAAATTATGAAGGAGAGTATCCAATTTATGCAAGTTCATTTAGCACTATCATTTTCTAAATTTTTTTAATCTAGATTATGAAATACAACATTCTTTAATGAGATCACTTGATATTCTTACAGAGAACAGATTGTATTAACTGGTTCAGGCAGTTTTACATCTTTGCTTCAATTTCTAGTCAATATGTAAAATTTCTATTATCTCCAACTTATTTTTACTTTTCTCTAATATTAATTTGTGATTTAAATTATTCAATGAACATTTTAATTTTATTTTTGATACTTCCAAACTTTAAATTTTTATTTGATTACTTTTAAATATTTTATTTCCTAGATTATTATATTTATGTTCTCCTTTACATATATTAACATAATTATACTTTATAGTATTTTATAATTTGTTATTTTATATGTTTTTATATACATATATACGTTTAATTATATGACTAACATAGTTATGAATCATGGCTTACTGATTTATTATAAATTACAGATTTGTGGGTGGATTAAAAGTATTGTGTTATGTTATATATTTCTATTATGTTTACTCATTTTTATTAATATGGGAGGAATATAACTTCTGTGAATCATTAATTTTTTACTTTGATTTGAGATTTTATTGGGGAATTATGGAAAAAATTTACTCAAGATCTAATTTAACAGGACAGCTAATGAATAGATTAAGGTTTAATGAGGTCTTTTTTTTATTAATCTTTCATGTGTTTGAGCTCTACAAATTGGTAAGTTTATGAGTCTTGGTTTACGTTGTCCAATTTGTAAAATTCCATTGTCTCCCAAGCTTACTCTCTAGCAACAAGATTGAATAGTACCACTCTGTATTTTTATTACTAACTCAGCAGTCTCTTCTCTCTAGTGCATTCCCTTTAAAATTTAGTTCTAACTTTCACTATCATATTTGTCTTTTCTATTTAAAATACCAATTGTTTCTCAATCTCAAAGTTTGCCTTTCTCAGCTCAAATTCTCCTTTCCTGAACAAGATCCATAAAATATCTCTAGAGAGAAAACAAAGGTGAGCATAACGTTTCACAGATTCTTATTTTAAATATGGATTGGCCAATACTGAGGGATATTCATTCAGGGCTAAGAGTATATAGTACTGTACAGAGACTAGCACATTTGCATTCTATCCAGCCAACCCTGATTCAGTTTCGCAGCAATCCATCTGGTCCCCTAAACTATGCTGATTGGACCTTGAGCACAGAACCAGGATTAAGCCCTTAGTTTCATTTTTTTGTTGTTTGTTTGTTTGTTTTTTGGGGCCATTGAACCTCGGTCCATCCTAGGCTAGCCTGGGAAAGGCAGACACCTTACCGCAGCACCACTGCTCTGGCCCAAGCCCTTAGTTTCTTAAGTCTACCTCTCAACTCTTCTAAATTACCTAAAATAGGGGCCGGAGAGATAGCATGGAGGTAGGGCATTTGCCTTGCATGAGGAAGGACTTTGGTTCGAAACCCGGCGTCCCATATGGTCCCCGGAGCCTGCCAGGAGCGATTTCTGAGCATAGTGCCAGGAGTAACCCCTGAGCGCTGCCGGATGTGACCCCAAAACAAACAAAATTACCTAAAATATGAGTTATTTACTATACTTTAATTACTTGTCTATTTATTTTTGGTGAAAGCAAAATGAATAGTGATGACTTCTATTACTAAAAATAGGACATCTTAAATATTAATATTTTAAAATCAATATTCAGCCAAATAGAGATTAAAACTACTACCCAATGATGGCATGATGTAAGATTTTCTGCAGCCTTTCTCAGCCAATTACCTGTATGCTACTATGGCTGAGCACTATGTTAAGTGATTTGTATATTTCCCTTCTGATAAATATAAAAAAATACATTTCTGTTTTGAGTTAAGCATTTGTACACATCAAGAATCTTCTAAGAAAGTATGGTGACTAATGCCAACTCCCCAACATTCTTTTTTCGTTTTCCTTGAAAGATGTTAGTTATCTTATGATATAAAATATGAAAGAACATTCCTAGAGTCCATGTTGTATTGTGTAGTGAGAATTACTTCAGTAAACAAAACACCTTAAAATTGTGATAATATTTGACTTCAATGTGTAGTTTTTTAAAACTTCTGACATGTCCCTTGTTATGTAATCAGTCATCTTTCTTTTTTTTTTAAGGCAAATGAATCTTTTCATATTCTCTGTGATTAATAGGGAAAGACTGGTTAAACAGAAAGCAAGTCTAGCATGTGTTTGTGCCAAAGAAACAGAAGCTGCAGTGCCCCCAGCCATGCCTACCAGATTCAGCCAAAACAGCCCAATGAATACTATGGTTCCTTCCAAGTCCATCCCCAGGTCTCACCTCAAGGTCATTGAGCCAGGCTCACATCTGCCTCCACCAATAACCTCAAGTACCTGCTATCAAAACTCCTCTAAATAGTGATATGTTCCAAATGCATCATGGAAAAGTACAGACAAAGTTCTGGCAAGAACAACTGTCACCCATGTAGAGGTTCTGGTCTCAAGCTGGATCCTTTACAACAGGCCATCTGTCTCAAGTTGTCAATCCTTACGGATCTTCAGGGATCAGAGAAATGGGCTGGTTTCATTCCGAGTCATATGCTAATGTACCTCCTGACATGCTATTTGTAAGACCAGAAAATAATTCAATATAATGTCAATAGTAGAGAGTCCCTGGCAGCTGGTTTTAGAAAATTTAATATGTTTAAAGATTTTCTTTTCTAGGGATTTTATGAAATTATTATTTACATGTCTTATGAGATATTATTTACATGTAGAAAAATGTATGAATAGTAATATGAATATAAAACTGTTTATGTTCTCCCTTTGTATTTAATTTATTATTTACTGTATTTACCTTCAATGAGTAGTAAACTAAAATTTTAAAAATATTTTACTTATTTTTTGATCAAAAATCAGAATGAAGTAGAATAAACTCTAGGGAGTTTAATATCAACCATATTACTTTTAAAATTTGTGACCTTGTAGGAAATGCTTTCATGAGTCTGTTTTTGCTGCATTAAAAAATCTTCTAAGTAAATACTAAATAAAGGAGAAGCATATTTACTAACCAGTATTCTACAGTATTTTATATCCTTGAGCGAAGAAATAATATCAAAAGGACTGAGTTATCTTGAACAGAAATGAAGTCAGTATGCTATAATTATATGACAGATCCTAAAAGAAAAAAAACCTTAATTTTAAGCACTGTTGATGCATATTTTTAGTATCTTCAGTTTTAGAATAATTCCATAGAATCTCTATGCTATGACACAGAAGAAATGTTACCTTTAATAAAAGCATAATTCATTTTCTAAGAAATGTATATGTGAAAGTAGTTTATATAAAATAATATATGACACAATTAGATTATAGAATGAATTTAATCATGTATTTCTTTGTCTCTTATCTAAGCACATTTATTAAAAGTATCTTTTGGAATACTTAAGTATTTTATCTTTAAGCATCCTTTCCTTAATAGAAATGGTTTCTGAAACAAATTCATCTCATCATATGGTAATACAAATTCATTAACTTTTTCATACTTTTAATAAAGTGAATATTTGAATTGACTTCTCTGTTCTTGTTTCATAATTCTGATCAACAAATTTCCAAGAATTGAAAGAAAATAGGCAGAAATTGGAAGAAGGGAGAGGATAGAAAAGAGAGAAAAGGAGGTAAAAGGAAGGAAAAATGATGGACATGGGTATACAGTGATAAAAATAATGTTCAAGCATTAATTCAGAGCCTATTCATTGGTATTTTGGAGATACAGCATATACTATTAGACAGACAAGTAATTAATAAGTTGAACACTCAAAGAATAAATACATACTTAAAAATTCTCTTATACCATGAAATACTCTATAGCATGCTTTTTTTTTTTCAGGAGACATGCAGCTTTTAGCCAACATGTGTGTATCTTACATGGCTTCTAAACTAACCTTTTTTTTCTTTATTTTTTAATTAATATTTTTATTTAAGTAACATGATTATAGTTGGGTTAGTCACAAACAGATCACCCCCTTCACCAGTGTAACATTCCCCCCTCCCAATCCCTGCCTGTATTCGAGACAGGCATTCTACTACAGTTATTTGCTTTTAAGTTCAGTAAATTGTTTTTTTTTTTCCATAAAGGATAAGGGTTAAAGAAAAAAAAATTGTAAAAGTGTGACAGTGGCAATTGCCGTTGTTGGCATAGGCCCAGAAAAATATGGGGAAGACAGAAAAAAAAAAAAAAAAAAACCCTTGGCCTGATTACAAGAAGGCCTCACCCCCGAGGTTTATTGGCATAAGACCGACTCTGGGCTCCAGGCATACCAGTCTGTCCAACCCGAGTCATTCTCCGTGATCCCGGTGTAACTTTTTCACACTTTAGCTGTTGTTGGTATCAGGTTCCTATATTTAAAGATTCTGAATTCTATGCATTTCTTTCATCGAAGTCAGGCTGATATGGAGCATCCTCTAGTTTCAACACACCATTAGATGTGGAGTGATCTGCCCTCCCAGCAGGCTGTTGCTGAGTCGTCTGGGTGTTGAGAGCACTCTTTGGAGTAAGTCATTGCCAGAGCAGTCTTCCCTGGTAGAGATTTGGATCCTGGTAATGTTTTAGACAATTGTGGTTGTTTCCATAGATGGTGTCCATTGTTCAGGTGTGTATGGGCGATGCCAATGTTCAGGGTATACGGCCTAACTGCATTACCAATTTGTGTTCCCATCTCTATTAGATAAGAACTTGTTTGCATATGTATTATTTTCCCATTTTAATGTGCCTATGCAAAATAGAAACAATGCCACAAGATAAAAATAAAGTCCAACATTCCCCGTAACTTGGTTCAAACCTGCATTCTATACAGAGATACTCTTCTACCAGTATTGCTTATAAAACGGATCTCATAGGGGGGAGAGCAAACAAATAACAAAACCAGTGGACAAAATTGTCACTATATGAGGATATTCAAAAAGTTATAGATGTTAAGGGAATATATCTGAGATATACAAAGGACAATCATGTGTCCCTTTTATGTTTTAGAAATGTTACTTGCTGAAACTCCAAACTCCCCCAAAACATTACTGTGAGAGATATGTAATCCACCTTGGTCAAAATAAAAATCATTAGTACTAAAAAATGGTTAATTGTGGGGTAATAGTAGGTGGGAGTGGGGGAATAAAGGAATAAAAAGAGCTTCTGGGAGGCATTCTAAATATGACAAAATAATTAAACACAACGATAATCAAATATTTGTGTATAGGTTCCGTGCAGGGGTGCTAAATGGAGAGGTTTAGTAAGGAAAATTGCCTGGGACTTCCTGAAGAAAGAATCTCTTCTGGCTTGCCCAGGCAAGTGGCCCAGAGGAAGCCCTGGAGTTCTGGAGGATGGAGGTAGCAGGGTGCTGGGGGACCCAAGCCCCACACCCTTCCTAGGCCTGGTTAAAAAGGCCTTTGGCATGGTGGACGCCTGCCAAACTTCATGCTGGCAAAAACTCCCAGCTCCCGGGAAGAAAAGAGATTCTTCAAGAGCTGGAAGGCTGGAAATTCAAAGCCCTACCCAAATCCCTCCTCTTGAGCCGGGTGGGAAATGGGGAAAGCCTAAGGGAACCTCTAAGCTCCTCCAAGGGACCCACTTTGCTGGCTTGCCCAGGCATGTGGCCCTTGGGAAGCCCTGGAATTCTGGAAGATAGAGGTAGCAGGGTGCTGGGGTGACCCAAGCCCCGCATCCTTCCTAGGCCTGGTTAAAAAGACCTTTGGCATGGCGGACGCCTGCCAAACCCCATATAGCATGCTTTTTCAAAACTTCCACATTTTATTTTTTTCTGAGTTTATAAATATTTTCAATTTTTAATTCCATTATAGCTATCATTAAAGAAGACCAGAGAAATCACCTTACCATTATTTTAATGAGCAGAAAGACAACAGATTCATTGGACATAGGACCTTCTGAAAAAATCAGATGAGGTTTGATAAAGATCATGAAAAAATAAACAGGAAGTAGCTTGAAAGTTACTGAAACTGACAATGATTATTGTAACTAGTTCTTTTATTGTTATATATGGGGAGCATACTCTGGAGTGCTCGGGGGTTACTCCTGGCTCTGTACTCAGAAATTATGCCTGGCTGACTGGAGAACATATGGGATGCTGTGGATATAACACATGCAAGGCAAGTGTCATACGCACTATAGTTACAACTTGGGATCCTATCATAACTAATACCTTCCATTGTCTCATATAGTATCCTATTTCCAAATCACAGTCATCCAGGATTTCTAGTTCCATGGCTTAAATGGCATTGATTGGGAGAGGTTATGGCTGCCAGGGTCTTGAGAAGTATGAAAAGCTAAAGGGAGGGTGCCTGCACCTACTCCAACAAACTTCTGTAGATTTCAGTTAAATACTAGCTTGCCTGGAATTTTGATACTTTACATGGATCAGCAGAAATCAATGTGAAAGTGGTGAGGTTGGTCCATTAGCATGGTGCTGACTATAGATTCAGCTGAGATTTATTTCAGCAGGGAAGGGAATTTACCCTATTCCTCCTCCAAAGAGTGCCCAGTTTCAACTGTGAGGTCAGTGATTCATAATTTTTCTTGGCTTGGTTTACATTTCATTTGAGAATAAATGGAGTCTATTGCAGGAGTGGCAAACAAGTTAGATACAAAGAGCCAAAATTTTAAACTGTGAAGAGTCAGAGAGCCACACCACGCAGTGACCTGCCAAAACAGACAAACACTCACATATAATAAAAATAAAAAGCATATAATTTTAACAATTAATAATTTTAATAATCTATTAAACACATTAAACACTCATGTATAATAAAAATAAAAAGCATATAATTTTAACAATTAATAATTTTAATAATCTATTAAACACATATTGCATTTTGCCATTTTGAGTGAGGGTCAAAATCCTGCAGTGATGGTGAGGGTGTGCTGCGTCCTCCACACAGAGAACTAATGGCAAGATGTGACCCAACATGTGACACAGGGGTCCCCCACTCGCTGGCCCATGCAGTTGTTTCCAAGGGATGGGAGATGGGAGGATGCAGCCTGGGGGTAAGACTCTGATCTCGGAGATCTCTCCTCAGAGGTCCCTCCTCAGAAGCAGCAGAACAAAATCCAAATTTGGCAGTATACAAAATGATGAGAAGAGGCAAAGAGCCGCATTCATTTTGGCCGGGAGCCACATCCGGCTCGAGCGCATGTTAGCCACCTCTGGTCTATTGAGTCAGCCAATGAGCTGACATGGCCACTTAATTATTCTTTATGATCACACTTCCCTGAATAAGTTAGTTCTCTACCTAAAGAATAGTTCTATGCATGCTGCTTTTCAGTCCAAGCCATTATTGACATGACATCATTTTCTCATACTCATATACAATTCACCACCAGGCTCTATTAACCCAACCTACAATTCTCTTCAACAGCACTACCATAAGCTCTGTTCAGATAACCATTTTTTTTTTTTTTTGGTTTTTGGGCCACACCCGGCGGTGCTCAGGGGTTACTCCTGGCTATCTGCTCAGAAATAGCTCCTGGCAGGCACAGGGGACCATATGGTACGTCAGGATTCGAACCAACCACCTTAAGTTCTGGATCGGCTCCTTGCAAGGCAAACGCCACTGTGTTATCTCTCCGGTCCCCAGATAACCATTTTTATCTACAATAATATATTTGTAAAATGATCTTGTTGAAGCTATAATTGTTATATTCCAATTAAATGTCCACAGAAAATTCAAATATTTACAAATTTAATTAATATAAAAATTTAAATAACGGCCATTAAGTTTAACCATTATCAAATTAAAAATGTATGTCAATCTAATTTGAGAGTATATATGTTGAAGAATAACTCTTCAATTATTCTTTGTTCATATCTTTTTGGAAAAACTTTTTTAAAGAATTTAGGCTTTAAAAATGCCTTGTGTAGCACACTGTTTGATAAATTGGGCAGAATACTTTTTTATGTTCATTTACATAGTTTCAGAGTGTGAACCATCTGAGTGTGTGCCCTTATGCCACCATATTTTCTGAATATGGGTCACACTCTAGAGTTAAACTTTATTGCCATATGCTACCTCTATGTGTCAGTTCGTTATCATGATTTTCTTCATCATGGCCCAATGGGTTTCTCCAAAGTAAAAGCTGTAATTATCTCTTGGATTGCTATTCATTCATTGTTTATTGAGCACCTACTGGGTAAAACAAACTGTGCTTCTTGTGTCTGTAGGATAAATAAAGTTCAGTCACTGCCTTTAAGGACTTTTAGCTTCAATGGGGGAGTTGGAGCATGCAGAAGAGCCACATGCTTGTTATGAGTCAAGTTAGATTAACACTCAGAAGAAAAAAATGGTTATTTCTAACTAAGTTTTTATTGGGAACTAAAACTCTGTGATATGATGCTAGTCACATATTCTAATCTCCCTAATGACTTACTTCCATATATTCTTCCTGTTACTTTACAAATGTTGATAAAATCACTTGCATATGTTCTCTGTCCAAAAATATCCTTGAGATAGTTCATCTTAATTAATGTTTCATCTTCTGAAGAAAGGTCACAATGATAATTGTTCAGTGTTAGTTGGAATTATTCATTAATGAATCCACTATATTACATAGAAAAACTCAAAACTGAAGAGTTTGAATTCAGTCCTAATACTTACATAATATTAGGGACAGAGGAATATTTAAAAATTAATTTAATTAAATATTCATTTTACCAAGGGCTTATATATAATACAATCACTAAAATAATGTTTAAATATTGCACAAGGAAAGTAATTTAATATATATGAAGTCAAATCATAAACTATGAAGAACTAAATCTGTGAGAAGAGTACATGTATCAATTAAATTATAATACACAGGAAAATTCATTTAAATCAGCAGAATAAACTACAAATGGAGAATGTCTCTTTGGTGCAATAATAGTGAAGAAATTGTTGATGTTTTAACATTTTTAGTTAAAACAATGCCTAATTAAATAACTATTTCTCTTGAAAAAATTACAAAATGTGAGCATTTGAATGTATATGTGGTCAGAAAGTAGATACTATGGTAAAAGACCAAATATGCCTCTACCAACTCCAGTGTGCATCATCTATAATATAGTATCTATATAAGTTAAATGTATTTCTGAGAAATGTAGACAACACAAACCTAGTAAGGACCAAATACATGGTTCTGATAATGCTTCTAAATGCTGGTGATCTAATTCCAATAAAATATATATTTGAGAGGTTATTCTATCTCAAGGCAGGAGGTAATAAACAATGAATTTGACTATAGTTGGGTTGACTTTCATAGAAAAAATAGATGATCAGACCAAGTAATCAATATGGTTTTTAATTTGTGTATAGAACTGTGCATTACACAGTTGATTAGATACTTATACTTCAATGTGACTTTACATTGTTCTTTTCTATAAACATGGCCTCAAAGAATGTGAATCATTTATTTACCACTAATTATAGATGTACATATGGGCAAGTTAGTGAAAATGTGGAATAATCTACCTAGATTCCCTTGGAAACAAGTTTTTTGTCTTTTAGAAAAATTCTTGAATGGGGCTGGATTGATAGTAGATTGAATTGTTGCATTAGAGCCCTTTGGAAGGAATTGGATGGTGGTGGGTGGTGATGGAGGCCTTTCTCTTCCTGCCCTGGACCACATGTATCCACCCCCTCCAGCTGGCAGTATCTGGATTCAGGAGAGCAGCAGTTAGAAAACTTACAGGCAAGCTTCAGGGTATATCATCTTTATTCCAGGCCCTGGCCAACATGTGTGGCCTATATCATAACCATTTACGCATGCTATCTTCAGCTTGCCTTGCATCTTAGCTTCTTTCAGCCATCTCTCCTCCTGCCCTTTCTCTCTCACAGCCTCCTCCCAAACCCTCCTCAATTCAAAATCCCTTTGCCTATCCGGCCAAAGCCTTTTGTTATATACCAAAGACCCCTCCCAAAAATGGGAGGTCTATTAGCAGGTAAGATTACAAGAAGAATGCGGGTGGGTTAACAGTGAATATCTCCCATGCAGCCTACACTAGTTTGATCTTCAGCACCACATGGTCTCCATAGAATCACCATGTATAGTCCTGGAGACCTCTGAGCACCACTATGGTGGACTACATATTTCTCTGCAAAACAGTGCCTGAGCATCACCGTATCTTCTGATCCTTGCACTGAATTGCTGGCCAATAGGCTGAGAATCACAGGGAACTGCTCTTGGATCTTATGTTTGAGTTCCTCCTCCCTAAGAAATATTCTTTAGCAATCAATGACTGTGAGCTGCATTCTGGTGTGTGTGTGTGTGTGTGTTAGTCATTATTTGCTAAAATAATCACTATAATTCAGCTTAGTGCTCACTTAATACCTCAGAGATCCAACTTACTCCTCTATTAAACTCACTCCCATAGGTGTTGGCTCCCCAGTTGCTGTTGCCAAGATGTCTTGTTTTTATGAGAACCCCCCAGACATTATCTTGATGAAGTTCAAATACACTATCAACATCTAACATAATATTTTGACTCTGATCAGAAACTTACTTGGAAAATCATTGAGAAAGCAAGCCTTTACTCTCATTTTAATTCAGTCCTTACCGCATGATGTAAATCAGGTGCTTTTTGAAGTGATTATATATTAATTATGAATATTTAGGCCAATAATCATGGTAACAGTATAAAATCAAGCACTAGTTTAGTGTGTTGTAGAGGCTGTGATACTTATAGGTGTATTATCTAATTGCACGTTTGTATCGATTATTTCTGTTTTCTTCATCAACATATAACATGTAACTAGTTTTACCTCATCACACACATAAGACCAGTCAGTCACTATTAAATGAGTGAGATTCATTTATCTCAAATTTGGCTTAAAGATGTCATCATCATTTCCACTGTAAGTCAGAGTCAAGTCTAACTCAGTGATGCTAAAAAATAAAAAATAAAAACAACAACAACAACAACAAATCTTTCCTTGGTCTGAGGAGGTAAAGTAGTGCATAGGACACTTTCTTTGCATGAAGTTGACTCAGATTCAATCGTTGGCAGCCCATCTGAGCACTGCCAAGAGTAATTACTGAGTTCAGTGTCAGGGGTTTTTACCCTCACACATTTCCAAGAGTGATCTTAACAAAAAAAAACAAGGTTTTATTCAAAGTCTGACAAAAATGAGACTTGGGTGCATAGTCTTTAAAGAGGTCACTGGGCCTATCACTACACATTCTAGAAATGATTCATTTAAATCGTCTGCTTACATAGTTAAATTATTTATACTTATTCAAATTAAAGAATTAAAGTTCAGGCACTGTGATTTATAGTACTATCAATGGTCTCACTCCATGCACAAAGCAGACTTCTCTCCAGTGTCTACTTTTCTTCACCATTGGCCATGTAAACTTCTCCACTTCCATCATATTCTCCTTCACTGTCCCCTCTTATGGTGAACTTCCTATTAAAGAACAGTTATTTTCTGTTGTCTTGGAGCATTTGTTATTTTCCTTACTTGTTTCTTTATATTCTACATATGACAGGGGGCTGTTTTTTACTTAAGACAAAATTCACACAACATGGTACTCTCCAGATGCACTACTAGCAGCAAATTTTATTATAACATCTTATGAATTTCTTTTTGTATCAGTTTTTTACCACCCCCCTGGGGGAGGATTGTCTGGGGGACACACATGGCTGAACTTGGCTGAATTTGCTCTATATTGAGGGATCACATCTAGTTTGATTGGAGGATCATATAGGGTTCCTGGATCAAATAGGAGGAATATAGGGTTCCTTGGAAGATAAGCACTTTACTTGATGTACTATCTCTCCACAGACAAGCGTCAGAGTTTCTTTATCCAGTCACTTATCCCTTGACACTTGTGTTATGCATTCCTGTTATTTATCTTATCATTTGGTTCCAAAGAACTTCCCACCTTTCTTGATTAAGACATACAGTTCCAAAATGTATCCTCTGTATAACTGTTTGATCCCTCGGCTGTCCCATATGGTCCCTCCAAGTCAGGAGCTATTTCTGAGGACATAGCCAGGATTAACCCCTGAATGTCAATGGCTGTCCCTTCCTCCCCCCACCAAAAATAAAGTGTGTAGAATGTTCTTAATGGTTCAAAATCTGATGACATTTTTCAAGAAAGTGAACTCCAAAACTTTCATTTGCATGCCAAGCACCTGATTGTGACTTTATGCAGTTGTATAAATTTCTCTGCAGACTATTCCCACAATTACATTTATAGCTTCCGGCTCCATAAATCTGTAATCAGTCTTCATTCCAAAGCTAGACACTTGTATTTCTTACATTCATTTGTTTTATTTCTTGATGTGTTGAGTTTTGAGCCATTTTTATTTAGCCAAAGTCCCTAACTACCTTTCCTGATTCAAAAATCAGGTTATAGTCATGATTTTTAGCTCTTTTTACTTAAGAGCACCTTCATTTCTAGAGAAGTTTTCAGACTTATCCTGTGATATTTCTTTTTCCTATTATTATATCATATTCTCCAGGGCTTGAGCAACATTGCTATTCAGAATTCCTGCAATTTCTATATAATAGGAGCTTCAACTGCAATTAACTGCTAAGTAAATGCTAACTAGTGTTAGCATTTTTATTGGTTCTGCAACTTGGTTTTTAGGGGATGTTATCATAGTAACATGGATATATCAACATATCAACATGGATAACATTTTTTATGACTAAGTGTCTTTTTTGAATCATACGAGTTGCCTTCATTTCATACAAAATTCTAATGTTTCTCCTGAAATCTTGTCGGTTCATTAGATGCCATTTCTTTCCATTGTTATATAGAACAAGAGTTTAGTCTTTGATGGAGTGAAAACTATATTATCCAAAAGGATTAAAATAATTAAACTTTGAAAGAAGAATGCTTCTTTAACTTAGGAAAAAATATTTTGACATAATAAACTTAGAATCTAAAGAAAGGTGCTTCTTACTATTTTTTCTTCTCCTTATGTATACTATTGTCTAATTGGCTGTTTTATGCACTATACATTTATACACATATACATTTATACATATATATATTTATACACATATATATTTATACATATATGCATTGGTGTATACATAATATCAATACAAAAAGCCAAGCTTTCTAAATAAAGAGAACACATGTAAACCTTCATGTCAGCTTTGCATTGTCAACTGGAAAGGATATTTTTTGGTAAACATCAAAAGTATCAATAGTCCTCTAGATAGTATATTTCATCCTAGATCAAATGCATATTAATTGTTAGCAACCTCTTTGACTATTCTTATTTCTAAGTTCTGCATCTAAACACAAGGTATATGGAATTGATGCAAAACTTTGTTTCTGATCAACTACAAAGAAGTTTTCAAGCATCTGTTGAGCTCAGCTAGTAAGCACAATTTATAAAACAGTGAATGACTAACCCCTGTAACCATTTTAATGACCCTAAAATAAAGTGCTTAGAACAACATCTGTCCCAGCAGCTGGGTTCTCTGCATGAGTGGGCAGAGCGACACATTGGGACAAATTCTGTTCTCCCTTTTGACAGAAACAATTGCAGCAGATCATTTTTATCGTAATCAATTTAGGTACAGTTTCTTGGAAACCATCTGTGTAGTGTTCATAGATTGTGCTTAAGAATTTAAATGTGTATTTTTTGGTCGCTTGATGTAGCATCTGCTAATGGCCACATAAGTTCCACTTTTTATGCAGAAAGCTGTTTCCTTGTAAAGGGATTAGTAAAATGACTACTTGATTTTATCCTTTTAAGTAGCCAATAAGCTACTGCAGTTTGAATGACATCCGTCACAGAGCTTTAGTTGGAGAATAAATTGCTTAAAAATAAAAACTGGAGTGAAAGTTTTAAGACAAACAAAGCCGCAGTGAACCATTTTATTAAATTTCTATCTCTAGTTCCTAATTCCGTTGTTAAATGGGTATGTAATTGCACTTAAAATGAAAGAAAAGCAGAGCTTTTGATAACTTTTTGTACATTTTACCCAATGTTTGCGGCATCCTAGCTTTTAAATAACCCAATAAAGAAGTTGAATTATTGAAGCAGCCAACATTTACTTTAGCTTAGAATATAATTTTGAATCATATTAGAAGTATAATTGGACTTAAAATACTAAATAATGAAAATTGTGTGACTTCGGTATAAAGATAAAGCATTTGTCTAAAAAAATGCTTCATTTATATTTTTGGTATAAGAATCATTCTCCAAAGTAACTAAGTCTTCACAACACATGTTGTGAAGAGAAATTCCTTGTCTTGCTTGAGAATCCCTTTTGATTTTAACAAATGTGGCACTATCTGCATAATGTAAGACTAAGAAAGATTTTCATGATTTGAAAAATTTTGTATTTATTTTTATTCCAGTATCAGCCAGGTTTGGATTTTTCTCTATTTAAGAGTGCACAAATTGGGGCCAGTGAGGTGGCGCTAGAGGTAAGGTGTCTGCCTTTTAAGCGCTAGCCAAGGAAGGACCACAGTTAGATCCCCCTGCGTTCCATATGAGCCCCCCAAGCCAGGGGCAATTTCTGAATGCTTAGCCAGGAGTAACCCCTGAGCATTAAACGGGTGTGGCCAAGGAAGGACCACGATTGGTTCGATCCCCTGGTGTCCCATATGGTCCCCCCAAGCCAGGGGCAATTTCTGAGTGCTTAGCCAGGAGTAACCCCTGAGCATCAAACGGGTGTGGCCGAAAAACAAAAAAAACAAAAAAAAGAGTGCACAAATTGAGATAACCAATGACTTAGATAATTAAATAAACAAAATGTCAGTATTCAAAGTTTATGAGATCAAATACTCAAATACTTATGATCACAACATTTCTATTTTAAAAGAATACTAAGCAGACATTTAGGAAATACATAGGTTTGTATTCATTTCTACAAGCACATATCAAGTGTCCATTATGTATAAAGGAGTGAGTTAGGTGAGTAGAAAGTTCTCTTCAGAGGGCCTCCCCAGAGTGTAGGAAGAAAAGAACACATTGAAACTAGAGCATTTTCTGCTGTGGTCTCAAGGAGCTCTGTGAACTATACCTTGACTTGACAAAAAAAGTTTAAGCAATTTGTCCAGCAATCAGCTAGATTTATACCAATCAATTTCCTTGTCACTCCCCTGGGATTAGCAGTCTTGATTTGTAAAATAGTGAGTTGCAAATTGCCTATAACGATACGCAGGTGATCCTAATAATCAATTATTTTTATTAAATGTGGTGCATGGTTTTGCATTAGCTCATTGCAGCATTAATAGAAGGCGAAATTAGAACTGCTAATAAAAATGTTTCATTGTTAATTTCTGTCCCTGAAGTTTGCAAATTGCGATTCACAAAGGCATGAAAAAACGCAAAAGAAATACATGGCTACACAGAGTTGAGCTCATAATAAACACAATAGAGGTGATGGACTAAATGTTCTAATGAGATTTCTGACATTAACAATTCAGTTACATTTTGGGATATATCTTTGGAACATTAATTTATGGAAAGTTCTAAAAATAGAAGAAAGTGAAATTACTTAAAGCATGCAACACTTTTGGCTTCCTAGTCTAGACAAGATTTTTACATCCCACCTATCAATCAGCAAAATTACCTTCAAACTTAATTAGATTAAAGAATTGCACCCTATGATCTATGTGCAAGGTAGACAGACTATTAGAAACATTGTTTAATAATACCCTGTTATACCAACTATAAGTATCACACCAAACAGACTTATTGCAGATGGAAATTATTCAAAATAATACAACCAATGTCAGGAACAGTTTACTCACATGTGCCATCACATGAAAATGCACAGATAAATGAAAACACATATACATACAAATGGGTCAGCCTCAAGTCTCAAAGATACAAGATATGTGAGAGCCATAGTTAAACAATAAGAGCAGAGAAGTTTTCCAAAAGAAAATCACCCTCTTCCATTTTAAGATAACTCTTCCTTCGAAAATAACTTTGAATTCTGAGTTTCTAGCTGACTTCTTCTCATTCTCTATTGCAAGATGGCCCTTTGGGGAAGTGTATTCTTTTCATTCAGGACTGTGCTTTTGTTTGATATCTCTGTTCAGTAGACTGCCATGTTCAGACAATAAATCAAACTATGGTGCTTTTGTAAGACACATGTCTTATTAGCATTCTAAATTTAATTGCTTGGGATTGCTAGGTCAGAAGTGGAAGACATGCATATAATGTTAGATCATAACCTTTCTCCGAGAGAAAGCAAGAGTTGGGTAATCCAACCTTGCTTGTGCTCTCACAGAGAACTTTTTATTTTTTTGTTTTGTTTTGGGGCCACATCCAATGATGCTCCAGGGTTACTCCTGGCTATGTGCTCAGAAATCGCTCCTGGCTTGGGGAACGATATGAGAAGCCAGGGGATCAAACCATGGTCTGTTCTAGGTTAGTGCATGCAAGGCAAATGCCCTATTGCTTGCTCCTTCGCTCCAGTCCCTCTCACAGAGAACTTTTAAGAAGTATTCATTAAGAGAAGTTTATATGGCTGGAAGTTGATCCAACTTCTTTTGGTAGTAAAAATTAGAGACTATGGATCTGCTGGTCATTATTCTGACCTCTGGTTTCATGCCTTTGTGGAATGACCCTATTGTTAGTTTACAAACTAACACACTATGAACCATGCAAACACAAATTGCTGGTGGGGCTTTCGCCCCAAACTCTAACCAACTGAGCTGACATGGCGTTCCAGTGGCTCAGATTTTTAAAGGGCCTTGAAGGTTATGTACGTAAAATTCATCACTCTTCAAATGACCTTAATAATGACTAGAGATGAGAAGATATGTTCTAAGATTAGTTGGACAAGATACTGCAGTGATTGTACTTTGTCTGCATTTCAGTTCTCTACCCCTTCTTTCTGCTATCTTTTTTGACATAGGTTAGTATAAAATCGCCCATGCACTTTATCTCCAGCCCCAACAAGTTAGGGCAATTCACAGAGGAAGGTAATGAGTTGCCTCCAGGACTAGAAATGTGACATTCAACAATGAGAATATCAGGAAAGTGGGAAAGACCCCAGAGCACTTGCTCAAGCAGTCAAAAATCTCCTGTCAAATATTGCTTGGTTGAACACATAGGCTCAGTGTTGGCTGACCTTACTTTTCTGTGCAAAAACTCTCAATATTTAGATGTTGCCTCAAATGAAAAATGATTGTGCAAGATAAACAAACATGTTTATTGGTCTGATGGGGGCCATGGGCCACCCCTTTGACAACTCCACCATTTCAAGGCAAGTTGTGCCCCACGCTGATTTTTCTCATTTTTTTCTCAGTTCACTTAGTTTGAAGTCATCCCTTTTCCAGCCCTCCTGCCTGGAGCAACATCTGCTCTTATCTCTCTGACCTACTTTTGTGCATGCCATTTTTTTTTGCCTGTTATATATATAACATCTTCCCACTTACTCAGTCCAACTTAAATATCTTTCAAGATCTACATCAAGTTCCACCACTGCCATGCAGCCTAAGTTTTTTTTCTGACAGCCAGAAATTCTAGTACCTTACTGTACAAGGTATTCAGTGAACAAACACAACTGTGCTAAGTTAAGATTTTTTTTCTGCATAATAGTGGGCACAGCCAACCCTGGGTGCATTTCTCATACCATCCAGAGAGTACTAACAAGCTTTTCCATTTAGACTCACCTCCAAAAATTCTGATTTAATTGGCCTCAGGTGGGGACTGGACATTCTTTTATTTTTCTCCAAAGTGAATTCTAATTCTCCAGAATAGAAAATTATTGAAACTGTTTCTGATAACTTATTAGTGAACATGTTTTGGTTAATCATGTTGTAATCAATTTAAGAAACACAAGAAGTATTGATTTATATTTTTGCCACACAGTAATGTTAAAACAATTATGCATAATAAATACATTATACCACGTATGCAGGCATCAGGCTGTATCTTTTTAGTCCAAAAACCAACTTATATGTGTTTCTGCTTGAATTATTCATCCTCTGAAACATCCAAGGTTAGGAAGTTATGTTTGAAAAGGCCCAGAAAAGGAAGTGGGCTTATTTGTGCCATAGCTATTGAATGTTTTTCTTTTCTTTCTTTGCTAATAATCTGTTTATAATAACCTTAGATTAACTCTTGGGGGGAGGATTGGGTTAGTGTCTCCCCACAAAGGTATAGAAAGAAACAGAATAACACTGTACTGAAAATATTAAGACATTACCCTCCTTTTTGAAACAGTAATTTTGCCTCAGGAATCAATTCTAGTAATAGGATATAAAATGCAAAATAAAATCTAGATGTACATATTTATTGCAATATCATCAGGCAGCAAATAAATTTAAAAATATAGCTAATATAGGCATTGCTCTATTTTTATTATTTTATTTTTTATTTTTTTGGTTTTTTGGGCCACACCCATTTGATGCTCAGGGGTTACTCCTGGCTAAGCGCTTAGAAATCGCCCCTGGCTTGGGGGGACCATATAGGACGCCAGGGAATCGAACCATGGTCCTTCCTTGGCTAGGGCTTGCAAGGCAGACATCTTATCTCTAGCGCCACCTCACCGGCCTCATGCTCTATTTTTAATTTTGTATTGAAATCATAATGATTTCTTAAAGTTCTTCATAGTAGGGTTTCAGACATACAATATTTCAGGGCAACTCCCATCACTGGTGTCAACCTCCCTCCACCAATGATCCCAGAGTACATCCCATGCCACTACCCCTACCAACCATCCTGCCAGCATAGCAGGCCCATTTTAAGTTTTAAAGTTAAAGTTTCGGTCTCATGACTTCATTGTTGACTTTGGCTTGGGTATTTCATTATTTTCTTTCTCTCTCTCTTTTTTGGGGGGGAGGGTCACACTTGGCAGCACTCGAGTTACTCCAGGCTCTGTGCTCAGAAATCATCCCCAGCAGACACCAGGGACCATGTGGGATACTGGTATTCAAACCACCGTCCATCCTGGATCAGCTGCAAGGCAAACGCCCTACCGCTGTGCTATCCCTCTGGCTCCTATTTTCTTTCGTAATGCTATTAATCAATGCACCTGAGACCTCTTTAACCATTGTTATTTTTAAATACCCACTAGACGAGCACTTTTTAATTTAGTTGGAAATTAATTTTACAATAATGAAATCACTTATTCCTCTATCCACTCAAACATATTTTATTTTGATCTCTCTTGTATAAGGTATCAGGACATCATATTCATTATCTAGATAATATGTGCCTTGTTTATTTCTGTTGTGAAAAATCTTTTTTTAATCATAGCATACAATTAGATTTGAGGAAAGTCATTGGATTCTGTATACTTTCATCTATTTTATAATTATATATGATTAAAATAGCTTTATCATTATAATTTAGATACTTGCTGCATAAGTTCTTTTAAAAATAATATTCTGACTTGGGGCTGAAGCAATAGCATTGTAGGTAGGGTACTTGCAGCCGACCAGGGTTTAATCTCAGCACTTCATTTGGATCCCTAAGAATGATCTCTGAGTATAAGGACTATTATGCCTGAACACTGCTATGTGTCTCAATAATAAAGGAAAATATTTTGTGTCTAGATTGTAAATATCTACATGTTTCTTATTTCTATTAAATGATGTTGTTTGCCAAGATATTGTCCATGATGCTATTTAATTTGGGGTACAGAATATCTTATTAATTTTTTATTACAAAAATGTTTAACTAAGGTTGTACTAATATTGTCAATGTAGTGGTGTCATGGAAAATAGAGAATAGCAAGCTAATTTTAAACATTTTGGGGGAGGTAGACTTTCTATGGTTAATTGGTAGCTTCAATAGTTTATAGATTTAAGAAAAGCCAGAAAATAATTGTTTCTGAGATTGTATCTGGAGCAATTAGTTAAGAAATGAATCTTTTTTTTTAAGGGGAGGATGCTAGTATGGCCGTCAGTATTCAGTTAAATAATTATTTCTTCCCCTTAGAAAGGGATTAACACATAGCATTGTTTTACTCCAACTGTTAAGACTGACTTGTTCCAAACTTGCCCCTGTCTGCCATCACTGATTTTATTAAAGAATATTATTATTTAATATAAGAAATAATGTGGGAAAAATAGGAGAAAACACTCACTTTCTTTATAATTCAAATTATTAGACAAATTATATAAAATAAAGAACTGGCGTTACTATGACAAAATATTGAGTTCTTTATAAGGAAATGTTGAGAACAATGGGTATATATAAAAGTATTTATTTATTACCAAAGAAATGCAAATCAAGTGACAATGAGGGGGCCAGAGAGCTTTTCTTACATGTAGCTAACCAGGTAAGAGCTCTGCCACTGTATATAATTTTCTAGTATATCCAAGAAAGATCCTTGAGCTCAGCGTAAGGAGTAAGTCCTGAGAAAAGCTGGTTGTGCTCCATCCCCTACCCCTTCCACCACCACCACCAACAACAACAACAAAACACACACACACACACACACACACACACAAATAACAATGAGATATCTTACATAATTGAAAATGGCATGCATTAAGATTATGGGCAGCAACTAAAATTGTTAAGAAATATGATTAAAATAGAAAAAGAACTATTATTATGGTTGAAATGTTGTTTGATTTAACTCCTTTGAAAACACTATGGGTGTTATTAAAAAAACTAAGAATAGAGCTTGCATATGAGCCAATGATTCTACTTTTTGTTATTAATTCCAATAATACAAAAACATTTCTTCAGGGGCCAGAGTGATAGAGCAGCGAGCGGTAAGGCATTTGCCTTGCACACAGCTGACCCAGGACAGACCTTGGTTCTATCCCCAGTGTCTCATATGGTCCCCCAAGCCCTGAGCAATTTCTGAGCACATAGCCAGGAGTAACCCCTGAGCATCTCAGGATGTAGTCCAATAACCAAAAAATTCTTCAAAATTATATATGTGTGTAAAATATTACTATTTAGTACAATATTCAGAATTTAGTACAAGATCAAGGATATAAAAACATTCTGAATGTTCAATAGGAGATGAGTTAGTAAAGTAGTAGTGATACATTTTACATATGGAATATTATAAAGCCAGAATAGATGATGGAACTGATGGATATCATGTTCATCAAAGTAAGTCAGAGAAGGACGAACACCAGATGCTTACTCATATCTGGTATATTGAGAAGTAAGATAATGAAAAAGAAGTTATATGATGACAAAGCTTGTCCCTGGATTACATAAATTAGAATATTAAATCAGGAGAGATGTGGAATGAAGGTTGATGATAGAGTGTGGAGGTAACTTAAGGAATTTATTTTAGGGTATTAAACATTTGGTGGTGTAGAGGTGAGTTAATGTTAAACAATAAAATCATAATAATCAGCACTGTTGTAAACATTTCACCAAAACTACCATAATTGGTAACAAAATAAGATTTTGTTAAGAAGATGGGATGTGGAAAGGGAAGAATAATTGGGATATTGTTGGATGGGTGCTGACGCTGATAGAAGGTTTGGAGTTGGAACAGAAATTTCTGGAACTCTCAGTTTTTTTAAACTTATAGTGGTTAAAAAAAAAAACCGGAAAATTATCTAATCTAAAATTGGATCCTTAACCACTTAAATAATTTCTTAGGTAAGACTTGAATGGATTGAATTAAAATGGAATTGTGTGTTTATAGATTCTACTTTTAATATTTTAAAGTTGAAATATCTGCAAGAAACAAAACTAAAATGTGAACGTGACATTTTGTTTTTTGAGTATATAAATAGAAAACGTTCATTTGAATCACTAACTTTGAACAGGTACTTCAAACAAAATTTGCAAGATACCATGTATAAAGTATGTGGCAGCAGCTATTGGGCAGTCGAAATGTACATAGGAATGAGCTTTAACATATTCCTGTACAGTATTTAAAAAATATAGAAGAAATTTCATTTGGCTAGACTAACTGGGGTAGGTCGTAGGGCAAATACTGCTTGCTATATGGATATTTGTGCTGTATACCTGAGCTGGGTTGGAAGGAGAGTCCAGAATATCACACATATTAGGACATAATAGGTTCTGTTTTATCTCAAAGTAGAAGCTTCTTTACTAATACAACTATTTATTAGTATCATATCCTAATATCCTAACCAAAGAGAAAATGCAGATTTTCAAAAAGTCCTTCAAAAATACTTGAATGAGACCATCAGGGAGATGACTAAATTACATTAACTTTTTAAGAGTTGCTAATTAAATTAATAAAAATTTATTTGTAGCTAAGACAACATATTTTGAGTAAAAAAATAAGTCTTGACCCTCTGTTCTGAATTTATTGAAAAATATGATGGGTATAGATTACTCCCTGTTAAGATCTGTGACTGGTTCTGTTTGTGACTTTGATGGGAAAGGTTTAATGATGCATAGTACTAGGTGGCTTCCCACTTAGAAGCACCGACATATGGGCAGTATTGCCATTCGGGCAATGTGGTGGGTGCCTGAGAAACATTATATTTCTCCCTTCCAAACTCTTCTACTTTGATTGACTTTCCAAAGACATTGAATAAAACTGAGTTAAGAAACAGGACAGTTTTTCAAAGATGTAAAGATTCTATTTATTTCCACAGTATGTCCTATGACCTTCATCTATAAAATTCTTTAAAGTGCTCTACAATCTCAAATTATGGCAACAAAATATGCTAACACTGACTTGGTTTAATATTTCAGTAATGGTTCTGATATGGGTTCTCCATACAGGGTTATAGTAGAGTTGAGGACACCAGTCATGATGAGGTTTCTTTTACTTTACATTTAAAAAAAGAAAGTATTTTTCACACTTCTATGACAACATCAATATTCACTGTGGCTCTAAGTTTGGTAGTTAGGATATTGAAAAAAAAAACAGGTCCAACAATAGATGAATGGATAAATAATATTGGAGCACTTTGGCTGGAGAGAAGTATAGGTAAGGGCACTTGCTTTGCACTGGGCCGCCTGGATTCTATCCTTGGCATCCTATATTGTCCCCTGAGCACTATCAGTAGTAATTCCTTTGCACAGAACCATATGTAACCCCTATGTATCACCTGGTGTGAACCCCCCCCCAAATAAAAGACTTGTGAGACACAGTGGAATATTACTGTGCATTCAAATAAATAAAAGTCCTATAGTTCATGGTAACTAATCTTAAATTGGAAAGTATACTGGGCAAAATAGGTCAGAGGCAAAAGGATCAATAAAAGCGAGCTCATTCATTTGTGATATATAATGAAACAAATCAACTCTATAGACAATCTAAATCAATAAACCTCAGATACTTGAATACAGACCTAAGAGTGTCTGATTTGGGGAGGAAGTTAAGAAAACAAATATGCTGCTTCAAAGTAACATGGTATAATATAAGTGAAGAGTTGTGAGATCACTGACTGTGCTAAGGAATTAATAGTATGCATTAAATCATAACTATCAACCAGCCCCAAAGGGGAAGAGGCACATCTTTGAGTGGGAGGAATGTTGGACCAGAGATGATAGAGATAAGGAAAGGATCATGGCGGTGGAGGTGTGTAGTAACTTCGTACATAAGTACCAAAAGCTTTATTCTATTGTGACTCTGTCACCAAAACTATAACAACAAACATCTTATGCCAGAAAACAAATTTTCTTTTCTGAAGAAGTGATATTTTTCCTGTTCTCTTTAGATGATTTTGCATTGACTTTCATTTCTTGTATGTCCCTACCCCAGTTTCTTACAATGTACCTTAATTTTCTTATTTTCAAACCATGTTGTCTTTTTTTCTTAATATAGAGTCTGTTTTAGGGTTCAAATAGAGCATGTGGACTTCTCATATGAGAATGTCACCTATATAGCACATCATAATTAATAGTCATCATTGTAAGAAAAAATATATTCAAAACAATTAATATATTTCCTTTGGGCTAAGAGAAAATTCAGGACAAAACTTGCAGCTCAGTCGAAAAGATTGTGCTTGACACTGAATATTTATGATAGAATATACACTAGGAAGTAATAAGTACCATTGCTTCATTGCTTATGATTAAGCAAGGAAACACTAGTCAGAATCCAGACATATGTGTTGGTATATGGGAGTATTTAATTGTGCTTAGTGGTATTTTCTTTCTTTCTTTCTTTTTTTTTTTTTGGTTTTTGGGCCACACCCATTTGACGCTCAGGGGTTACTCCTGGCTATGCGCTCAGAAATCGCCCCTGGCTAACTGAGGTCCGTCCTACGCTAGCGCTTGCAAGGCAGACACCTTACCTCTAGCGCCACCTTCCTGGCCCCAGTGGTATTTTCTTGTAGCCCCATTGTAACCTTATTTGGATGAAAAGATGGTCTTAGGGAAGTAAAACTATGCTGTTAATGCTAAAAGTTGGTCAAGACAGTGTTAGTTCTGGGTATAAAGTGAAGGGAGAACAAACACCTTACATAAACAAAGACTGTAATGGATTTTACACAGTATTAACCTGAGAAAAGCTCAGTGGAAAGAGCATTTGGTTAAAACCAGACCTTTGTTTTAATGTTAGTCCTCATTAAAACTCGCCCCTTCATCTACTCACTTAGATCTTACCAAGTCATAGTTTTCTACAAATAATACCAATTTCAGAAAGTGATTAATGACTGAGTAAGTGATGCGTATAACATGATGTCTACGCTCAACAGCATTTACATCCATGTGGTGAATTTACTGTGATCAACGTTTTCATTTCAGTTATTTCCCAAGAGTAAAGTCCTCTTTCTTTTGAAGGCATCTGCATCTAAAATGTCTCCCCAATATGCAGGTAGCATCAGAAGTCTCCTTCATGTTCCTCAGACAAATAAAAGGGGAGAGAAAAAAATAAAAGAAAAACACTTTCTGTTAGAAAATGAGCAGTGGGAAGCTTTGCAATTGTCCTTCCTCTGTTTGCTTGCAGCGAGCCTGGCTAAGGGTCATTAGCTTAATGAGCTATTGTATTTTTTTTCCTCTATCTCTAAAAAGTCTGCTGAAACATCCTCCCAGAAGCCAAATGAGGAGGCGAAGAAATAAACAGCAGCTGATGGCTAAGGAAGCTTAGCCAGATAGCCCTTTAGCTCAGGAGTCTGGTCCTATGGCATGCCTGAGGGGGTGGAAGTAGAGGAATGGGGCTGTGTGTTTGAGGAGATTGTGCTGGACCAAAAGCTGGATTTGGGTTTTGAAATATTATAGTTAAAAGTGAAGGTGTAACATCCTTCCTATACCCAAGTGATCAAGGCAAGCATAACACACACATCCCTAGCCCCAGGTCTTATTTCTTTCTAGTCATGGTGTTGACCAGCTAGTGAATAATATGATGCCTAGAAGCCTTAGGATACCTAATAGCTCAGTACACATGCTTATTGAATGACTGCATGAGACCACTCTGGGTCAGAAAAATCTAAAACAAATGATCAAGCCTTTGCTTGGGTCCATCAAATCCTTTTCTTTCTGACATTCATCTCCCTGTTCTACCACTGTAGTTTTAGGGGTCATTTCCCATAGATTTTTTTAATGATTCTTTCTGAAATAAATTATTAATAAAGGAGACTCATAGTAAAGAAATGTGAAATTTGAGAAAACTACAAGCATAAAAATTGCATCTAGTCTTCCAATCCTGGCTTTATTATTACCATGGTATATTTATCCCAGATACTCAGTCTCAGAGATTTCGCAGTTTGCATTTCCCTCTGCATGACATTTTTAGCGATTTCTCAGATCCAACAAATTATTTAAAGTTCAAATTATCTCCTCTACTAAGAATGTGCCACACCATGTTTAGTCATTGTTCTATTGTTGAACATAGGCCGTCTCCATTCTTTCATTAACACTCTAAAAAGTGACTATCTCACTTCTCATCGCCCGTATTTGCTATTATCATGATCTTATTGTCATTAAATAATGTATGTAAACCCTCAAAGTATGCACCATAAACATTCCACCCACTTTCTGAAAAAGTCTAATTTTCCTCCTTTTGAAGTATATGAAATTACAAAGCATTAAGAGGATCATTTTAAAATGATTCCTCTATGGTGAACAACCCTTGCAGGCATTTACCTGTAATCTTATATTCTCCTGTGCAGGTTCTTTGGTTTTGATCATGAACCAAGGTCACGTGAAGAAGAGAACATGTTAGAGGCCAGACCACCAACATAGAGCCTTGGTCCTGGATCCTCTATATCTCTCTCAGGAACGCATGCCCTCCCAGGAAAAAACTTCTAAGGAAGCCCACAGAAGGGCAGGCTCTGAGGCTTTAATGAGAATGAGTAAGATCTACTGATTGTCATGAAGACAAAGTCATAAACCTGTGTGGCAGCCTAGACTCACCAGTCAATGACTGAGTTAGCAGTTGACTCTCCCTCGAGGCAATGGCCCACTACCCTGCGATCTTGAAGAAGAGGGGAGAAAGGAACACTCCCCTTTCTGCTGCCACCTCCTGTGTGTTCACCATGTCATTCAGGTCCCCTTTCTGAACCTTCCAAGTCTGTACCTACCTGCTACAACTATCAGCACTGTTTTTCTTTTCTTCCAAGGGTCTCTAAGTGCCTTCAGAAGAAACCTTGCCTTATTCTTTTATTCAACTGAAGTTGTCTGACACCTAGTGTGTGTATCAGTGAAGAGTTCACCGTGCAGTGTCCTTTCCCCGTGGTTTTGTTTCCCAACAGGTGGACCCCACTGCTCATATGCTTCAGGGAGTGGGTAACCCTACAGATTGATGCACTCCATTCTGGGTGCAGGCTTATGGGGCAGCCTGGCTTGTTTCCCTAGGCAACCTGCTCTCTCTTTCAGAAAGCATTTCTCATTTGCAGTTCCGAGGCCTGCAACTTTTGCCATATGTCGGTTGTCTCTGCCTTCATGATCCCAGCCGTATTAATGTTATAATTAGCGCCAGTATTTATACAGACTTTCTTCTGGGTGGCTCTTCAAGTTTTTGCAGGGATGATTTCCTGCATTGCCAGTGCAGGGATATAATTCCATATTATTTTGGGGCATAAATTGGGAGAGAGGAGGGAAGGGGAGAAAAACATGAGAGAAAGAAGAGAGAGGGAGGGAGAGGGGGGATAGAGGAATAGTGAGAGGGAGAAGGAGGGAGAGGAAGAGGGATAAAAAACTAGGGAGAAGTTTCTATCCTCATGATTCCAGAGTATTTATGTTGTCCTGGTTGTTGGCATGGATAGGATGGCACCTATAACACCCAGATCTGTTCGAAGCTCTTGTATTAGAACCGCCTTTTCTACTTGTATCAACTTTGTTAATGGATCATATCAACAAAAGGATTTGAGAGATCTTAATGTTCTCTGCTTTGTTACGTTTCTGTTATGCTATATTTTTAGTAGCTAACAAGCTTTACCATGCTTCTGAGAAAGAGATCCAAGGTATGTTTCTTACTCACATTTAATGGAGCAGTTTGAGCCAAAACAGTTCTTGCTCTCTGGTCAGTTTCCATCCTGCTTCTTAAATGAAGGAGATCAGCGTCCTGCTCTTGGGTTAAGAGAGAGTTGGCTGCATCCCTGCAGGGAATTTTGGATCTTCCACTTTTGACAAAATCCAGGCCACATGCATGGATGGGGACATACAAACAGAGGCACTGCAAGCTACATTATGATAAAGAATAGCAAGATTCATATTTCACAGGGCTCAAAGGAATAACACCAACATAAGAGGCAATGATGACTATCTGCCCTTAGCGACTTGTCAGATCCTTTAAGCTGTTTTCTTGTTTTCAACTGTTTTTCTCTCTCTTCGCTGTCACTTCATGATTCTCTATAGCATTACTATATGCACTAACGCACTGCAGGTGCATGTTCATGCACACAAACATGCACACATTTTCTTAATGTGTTTTGATTTGCTCTTGGTATCATTGGCATTTCTATTTAAGCATTTCTTTCAGGGGAAAGAGGGAATAGTAGTCAGGAGTACTCAAAAGGCAATATGGTATATCAGGCTGAAATTTGGTCAGCTACTTGAAAGGTAATAGGACACTGACTCCTTATCTAACTTTTTTTTCTATAATGTTCCCATGAAAATAAACTGCCAACTATTTTATATTACAATTAACTATTTTACAAAATCTGTCGCTTTTTTAACTATATGAAATCAAAAGTGGCAGGAAGTAATTTTTCTTTCTTTTTTTTGGGGGGGGACCACACCCGGCGTTGCTCAGGGGTTACTCCTGGCTGTCTGCTCAGAAATAGCTCCTGGCAGGCACGGGGGACCATATGGGACACCGGGATTCGAACCAACCACCTTTGGTCCTGGATCAGCTGCTTGCAAGGCAAACGCCGCTGTGCTATCTCTCCGGGCCCAGAAAGTAATTTTTCTTAACATATTTCATGATGGCTCATGTTTAAACCAAAATAATGCTCATTATTGATGACCTAGGGGAACATACTGAGTCAGGCATTCCAGCAGCACCTTACTTTCCCCTTACCCCAGTCCTCATATCAATCCTGCATTCAAATTCTGTTGTCTGTTAGGCAGTCTTTATCAACAACAAAGTTTTGCTAATTCTTTCTATAAGCAGGTCATTGCCTTGGAAAATGAACGTGGAAGTTAAGTACTAAATTAATAGGATGATTTGTGTGTCAGAAAAGGGGTCTCTCCTATAACTTGTCTCCAATAAGGGAGCATACAATAAAGGAGCAATCTATTTAGAAGACAAGAATAGTGGGTTTCGAAACCCTCTGTCAGTTTTGTGTTCGCTTCTTCATGTCTCTGCAGATCTGAGCCTAGTTTGATTTAGTAAATGACCTCATGATAGAGGTAAGTGTCCATATTTTTTTAAAAAACCATACAATATTGAAGTTACATTAATTCAAATGTTTATACAGTATGTTAAACACATGATCATGTTAAGCACATTTTCTACCCTGAAAAATATCTCTTAAATACATGCAAGCATGATATCTCTCATTTAAACAGCATAATAGAAGACAAGATTCATGACAGCAAAATTTTCACAATAAAATCACAACAAACTGTCCAAAACATTAAAAACAAATATTTTCTCTTTTTCTTTGCTAGAAAAATGATTTTATTAATTATATCTTTTCAAGATTTTTACTTTTTTGCAAGAAGAGAGACATAGCTAGCAAATGCTTATTTCTATTTAATTAGACACAATTTTTATATGACTGGTTATCTCAGAACTAGAAATAAAACTTAAATATTGGGCATAGCCACCTGTCTATAAAAAGAGAAGCAGAATGAAAATTGAATTAGAATGGATGCTGAATGAGTTACCTATAGAATTATATACCAATGCAAAATTTCTATCTAAATTGTTCTCATTAAAAACATAAAGTAAACATGCATTTTAAAAAAAATCTAGAAATAGGAGTTAAATGACAATTAGGAAGATTAGAACAACATATTAAAAAGTGTTTTTGAGCCTTATTTTTTCTCATCTCTAATAATATATAATAAAATTAAAATAAGTTACATTTTTTCCCATAGGTTAGAATACTAAAAGCACATACAACTGCACAGTATACTTAACTACACCTACACAAACTGATTGAAAATAAGCTTTTTGAATAAATCTCTGTGTCCAAGTGATGAAATTCTATTCTTAAGTATGATGTTATGACAAGTTAACACATTTCCTTTTGTTCGATTTGATATGACAATTTCATTTATCAACAAAAGTGTCTCGAGACCTATGTGCTAAAAAACTGCACACACATTTCACACATGTGGTTCTGAGAGGCAAATGTACATACAGTGCACATGTGTCTGAGAATCTTGCATGTTACATATGGATTCAAATAAGAGTAAATGCCTAGAGACCAATGATTCAAGTCATGAGCTCTTTTGCAATTCATTCTAACCTGGAAACATTTTACACCTGCTCTACTTCACCTTATTTCTTATCTACTGCACATACCCATATGATGTCTTTCACTCATGTCACCAGTAGCCATATGTTATTATCATGAAGTGTGAACAAGTAATTTTTCTGCTGAAATAGTCTCCAGTAGCATCCGCCTTCACTGAAAATCTAGAATCCTTCCAAATATTGGAGAGACCTCTCCTGACTCAGATCCTCATCTACAAATCCTCCTGTTGCTGTGCTGTGGATTTTCTAGCTGCCTCCCAAGCAAATAATATCAATATCTTCCCCAGTGACTTGGTTTTATTGTGCTGGATATTTGCTTGATTCATTCTCACTTCATCCTAGGCTTTGCTCAACTATTCCTTCCTCAGAATTATCTCCGTGTCACCTCACCACCTGTCACTATGCTGGATTATGACATCATATAATGACTGCTCTGAAATAAAGAAATATCTTGAGGGCAGACTTTTTGTCTCTTTAAGTCTCTAGCATATTTCTCAGCACCAGAAATGGTGTCAAACTGAGTGAATATGTTCAGGAAATATCTGAAGAAATAGTAAATCAATATATAAAGGGACAACTATATAGATCCAGGAGCAGTTTCCAATCCCCATGTTCTTTCGTTACTGCTGATTCAGTTCTTTTTTACTGTTCCCAAAGAGGCAAAGTACTCACAGCATATATTTGCGTAGTAATGGAGTTAACATGATGTTCTACATCTGCTATCACAATGGATTCACGCAGTAGCCTTAGCAACCTTGTCAGGTTGGCAAGGCATGCAGATTCTTAATGCTTAAGATCTGGGCTAAGACCCAGGTGTTCCTTAAGTACACCAAAGTTTTAGAATGTATTGCCTATGAGGCAGTTGTTTCTGTCTTGTTTTCAGCTTTCTATTCCAATTCTTAGTAATACCCTCTCAGATATGAATCTCCTCTGTCTATTGGTGTCTTTCAACACACATTAATAGAATATTAATAATCATGTTATTTACTGAAAATAGAAATAAGAATTCTACTTCTGATTTTCTTGATGTAAAGTTGAGATCCCAATATCATGTGGAGGAGGAGGAGAGGGAGGTAATTTTACTGCCTCTGAAGCATTGATTTTAGTCTTGGCATCAACCATATCATGTGAGATCTCACACATTTTTTAAGGTTACCAGCTGCTTCATGATCTTCCTCCTTAACAGGTTCTGTGTCCTTGTTATTTTTCTTATTTATTCAGTGTAAACTTTAAAAATCAAGGTTGTTTACTTCAGAATAATGCCCTTTTCAATAAGTTCTAAGTACTGATGTTAAAATAATTGGCCATGTCTTCATTTTAAGGGCTATTCCAATGGAATATGATTCATGTAAAAGCTGTCCATTGATTTATTGCAACCATTTGGGCTCATCCAGAGTTACTTATAGATTCCAGAGAGGCAAAACAAATTTTTCAGCACCATTCCACTTGCCTATTACTCATACATACTAAATAGTTCTTTTTTTTTAACAATATAATATGTTTATTATGTTTCTCAATTTGTTATATTTTAAATTAAAACATGATTAATAAAATTATTTATAGTTTAGTTTTAGATATATAATGTTCTAGCAGAAATACCACCACCAGTGTCAACTTCCCTCCTACAGTATTCCCAGGTTCCCACCAAATACCCCTTACATTTCAGTCTACCACTTCGATGGGTTCTTTGTAAAGTTTATTGTTAAAGTGTAGATAAATGATATTAAATAATGATAGAGCAAAATATTCAAACCACAGTTTTAACTAAACTGAAATCATGAGACAACAGCAGTTTTTGAATTTGTACAAATTGAGGATGATTTTCTCTGAAAACTGGCCACTGGCCCTAAATATTTAACTTTTTATACTATCTAGATACATTTTTTAGGTATGCCGAGTGCAAAGAATGTGTGAAAAACACTTTCAAATATTTACTACAATTCATTATTGCTATGATCCTATGCAGTTGTCATTGCCAGCTCTAATATACACACAAGAGTTCACATATTTGTTCATATTCTCAACAGACCGACTCATGTTTCAGCTCTGAAACGTGCAATGCCAAAACTCAGGTTTTGCCCCATCCAATATATACATTGTCTAACTCAGCTATCTGTCTTCTGAGAGTAGTAAGAAAACACCTACAACATCTCATAGAAATTTTACATGGGGAATGCTACAAAATCCCTCAAAATCTTAGTTATTTAGCATAAACATATGATGTGAATAAAAGAATAACAAGTCTCAATTATTTGCTAGAAGATGCTTTTTTTTTCAAGTCCAAGTTGATTCCCTGTGACTATGTTTAGGCATAAAATAATTTTCAAATTTATATTTTGTTTCATCAACTCATATTTAAATAATATAAGATTAATCTGTGCCCTAGAAGAGTTTTGAACTATTTTATATATTTGTTTTTATAAAAGTATATTTATTCCTTTTATTGAGAATTGTTTATCTAAAGTTATTTAAATTTTATTTGAAATTGCTCTATTTCACATTTGAAATTTGTTTTACTTCATAATTAAAAGTAACTTAAAGGTAGGGTGATATACTTAATAATAATCTTTATTAAATAAACAATATATCAAATAAAGTATTTTTCCTTCAAGATTGCATATTCATTAATTCAACTAACAAATTCAACTCCATCTGAAACCAGGTATATCTGGCAGATGGAATCAAAGTAGTAAACTAAATGTATCAATAGTGCAGGCAAGCTGGGGAATGTTCACCGCCTGAGTTATTTTTGGGTGGTTCAGCAGATTTCTTCTTTCCATAATAAGTGAATTTTCTCCACAGAATTTTAAATTTAACTGATTTTCCTCAACAAAATAAATTTACTCCAAAAGGAGTATCTATTAACTCTTTACTGTGAGTAAACTTTTATAATCAAACTCAAAGTAAGTTTCCAACAGATCTAATGCTATACAGTTTAGTATCTTACTATAATTATTTTGAAATTAGGAAAAAATCTACCAAAATTTTGAGACAATAGGAGATAGCCTAGGAGTCAAAATATTTGCTTGCATGGAGCCAACCCCAGTTCTATGCTCAGCCCTCAATGATCCACTGAGTATCTTTGAGGTCACTCCAGAGCACAAAACCTAGAATAGATCCTGAGTACTTCTGGGTATGGTCCCAAGCCCTCTCCCATCAATCCCCTCTAAAAAAATGTGAGGAAAACAAGCTTGAAAGTAGCTAAATTGTTTTTCACTAAAAACAATTGGTAGCATTGTCACCAATGTTGAAGATTTAGGATCAGGCTATACTAGAATGTTAACTTTGGCATTAATACCTAAGAAAAAGTGATTTGCTACTATTATTAATATATGTAATTCTACCTGCATGTGAGGCTGTAAGTTTGCATTCCAGCACCCAATGAGGTAGCCTAAAGCTTCCAAGCACTATAAGTCATCAGGCTAGCACAGCATGACACTGCCCATAAATGGCCTCTGAGTCCCTAAGTACTTTCAAGTAGGCATAAAGATATTTGGAAAGAAAAAGAAATAGAATTGGAAGTAAAATGATGGAGTTTGATTATTGTGCTCAAAACTGATGGGATGTTAGTAGCCCAGGAAGGGGACAATGAGAAAATATGATTTTGTCCCTTAGTTACCATCACCACCACTGCATTATGTGTTTGGGAAGAACACCTTTATCCCCTGGCACTAGTTTGTTATCTTTAAATTATGAATAACAGACATTTTTCTATTTTTTGGATCTCAAATAAAAATAGGTTTAATGTCATCAAAGAAGCTTTATCCTTCATTAATATATGCTACTTAATGGTCTCTTAAATCCTGCACCACATGGTTTGGCCACAAAACAAACAAATAAGTTATTTAGGAACTTTAAATATGTCTCAAGCATAAAGAATAAGCCTAACATGTACAACTCTGATACCTCATAGGTTCCTGAAAACGGTTCCATGCAGTTTAGTAGTCCCTGAACACCCTGGGTATAGCCCCATAAGAAAATAAATACATATGCTAATTCTCTTCTATCGTCTTTGTCTTATGGATGTACCACCTGGTCTCCAAGTTTTTGGCATCTTTTGTGTACTCACACTAGGACATAGATATGTCCCAATTAAATTCTGTCACTGGGACTGATCAGTATCAACTGAACTTTTGTAACATTTTCTACCAGTTTCTTATTGAGAGTCAGATCAATGAGGTAACAATCTATGCCAAAATTCTAAATGGATATCTATTGTGAGTAGAGAAGTGGGAAATCAAATCACAGCCATGGCACAGAGGTAGGGCATTTGATTTGCACGTGGTTGACCTAGAATGGACTGTGGTTCGATCCCCCAGCATCCCATATGGTCCTACAAGCCAGGAGTGATTTCTAAGCACATAGCCAGGAAGAATCGCTGAGCATCACCAGGTGTGGCCCAAAATCCAAAAAAAAGAGGTGATATAGAAAGGATGTAGAGTCATGGGCACTGTGGTGATGGTGGTGGGGTACAGTAACTAGATACATCAATTCTATACACTGAAATGCTAGAGTATCCATATTACATAAACTATAAAAAATTGAAAACAAATTTTGTATGCTTTTTGAGAAGAGTGCTTATCTGTTATCACAATGGTAGGTTACTTTCATATTGGTATCTGACTGTTAGTGAATGAATGAAAGAATAGTCTAGAGCTATGTGAGAACTTCAATGGGTGGGTTACCATTGCAAATTATTCATACGATGTATTCAGTTCTAATGTTTTAAGATTCTCTTTTGTTTTGTGTGATTTAATATAATAATTGCTGAATGATAGTTCAATAGACTGAGTGCATGTTTCACATGCTCTAGGCTTGAGTTTAATGACCAGCCCCTCATGGTTTCCTGAGCACAATTGGAGCAACTCCCAAGCACAAAGTTTGAAGTAACAATTAGCCACTACCTCAAAATATATTTATTTAATAAATATTGTGTAATAATTATTTTTGTTTGTTTATTTTGACCACACCCAGCAGGGCTCAGGACTTACTTTTCCTGGTTCTGCACTTAGTGATGTAGTCTTGGTGATCAAACTCCAGTTGGCTAAGTATAAGGCAACTACTCTACCTAGTGTACTATTACTCAAACTTTATGTAAAATAGTTCAAATGTTTCATATAACAGATTTAAAAAAATTTATAATTTTTGTTTATTGTTAAAGCTAAACTAACTGGTTTAGTTGAGTCATTAGTTATTTTTTAAATTGTTTCATGTAAAACAAGTTAATTTACAGACTCCAGCTATTCTTTTGTTTTGTTTTGTTTTGTTCTGTTTTGTTTTGGGCCACACCTGTTTGATGCTCACGGGTTACTCCTGGCTAAGCGCTCAGAAATTGCCCCTGGCTTGGGGGGACCATATGGGACACCGGGGGATCGAACCTCGGTTCTTCCTTGGCTAGCACTTGCAAGGCAGACACCTTACCTCTAGCGCCACCTCTCCAGCCCCCAGCTATTCTTTTTTTTTCATTTTCTTTTTATAATTTTTATTCTTAATTATGAGAACAAAGATGCAAAGAAAGAGGACAAGGTAAAGTTACAGTGGAAGGACAATCACCCATAACATAATTCTCAGAAGAAGTCCCCTTGCTGATATCTTAACTTTGAACTTTCAGCCAAAGAACATTAAGATAAATAAAACAGAATCCATGTACAATTACTTTGTCCCTCAAGTCCCCAGATTGTAACACATTATAATATTTCTTAACAGCACACAAGGCAATCTAAAGCCATAAAACTTACGTAACTCCTTAAACATTACAGGCATAGTATTTTTTTTTTACATTTCCATGTACATGCATATTAGCTTAAGTTAACCTCAAATTTTAAGTGGGTTTTTTTTTAAGGATTAGAGTCAAAGGAGCACAGTAAAAATGGTCTTAGAGTGGCAATTGTTGTTTGCATAGGCCCACCAAAATATGAGGGGCATGGAAAGGAATAACCTTGGCCTAAATACAAAGAGACCCTACCCCTGAAGTTTCCTGGCATAAGAACAACTCTAGGCTCCAGGCAAGCTAGATTGTCCAATCCAAGACATTGTCTGTAGTGCCAACACACTTTTATTTTTCACACAGTCTCTGTTGTTGGTATAATGTTTTTGAATTAAAGATCCTGGAATCTGCATATCCAACATTGAAGTCAGGATGTGGAGCATCCTCTCATTTCATCTCACAATCAAAGGGCAATGCAGCTAGCCCTGTCCTGTAAGCAGGTCGTTGTTGTTAAGTATTCTCAGTGTTAAGGGAAGTCTCTTTTGAGCAGGTCGATGTCTGAGCAGTGTAGGGTCTTCCGTGGTAGAGGATTGCTTCCAGGTGATATTATAGACAAGCCTGGATGTTTCGTGGATGGCTTCCCTGGTTCAGGGGTGAATGGAAAATGCCCTTCTTCTGAGGTCTGTGCCAGATCGTTATGTCAATGTTCAGGGTGTAAGATCCCTTTGCACTACAAGATTTCTGTGTTCCAATTTCTATTAGAGGAGATCTTATTTGTATGTATAGTATTTTCCCATTTTAATGTGCCTATGCAAAAAAGGAGCAATGCCACGTGGTGTTATTGGCGCATATGGGGGCCATAAGAACAAGTCCAAAAATTCCCATGATATGGTTCAATCATAAGCATTATGGGGGACTCTTTCACCAAAATTCCTTGTTAAACAGCTCATAAAGAGAAGATACAAAGTGGTTAGAATCCTCACTGTATAAGACAACATTTAGTAAGAATTATAGCTGCCAGCTATTCTTAAATAAAGATTATATCCAGAAATGATTATTAAACTGACAGTTCCACATTGAATGTTTCAAAGTATCACTCAAAATCAAAATTAAGTTTTCTTCATCACAATACATATAAGTTTTTATAGTCACATGCCTTTAAAAAGAGTATTGAGTCCTTTATTCTATCTTTTCTGTTCCAAAATAGAGCAGGGTTCTTCAGAAAAATGGATCCAAACTGTTTTTCTACCATATGAAAAGGTTATTTTATGGCAACTTTTTGAGACTAGAGTGTCCAAATAACCTTGGAAAATTAAGTAAAATTACCATCAAAATAATCATTATATGGAAAACATCAAATATGTACTCCTGGCATCTGTGTTGTCATTTTCATCTTTCCTGTGAGTGCATGCACAGCTCTGAACTGTTCCAGAAGGCACTGAAGCATGCATTTTGCAGAGTTCCAAGCAGCTCATCTTGTGGCAAGTTATCTCCCATTGCAGCATTAACCCAGAGATTTTGAGCACTGCTTGAGTGACTAAATTGGCCATAGCTTTCTGACACACCCCTAATATGATTGCAGAATTCCATTATGATGTAAGTATCACTAGTGAGAAGACTGCAAAGACAACATGGCCAGAAAATGCTTTATATGCATTACTATAAGGCTTTAAAAATCAGAAGGAAATAAAGAAATTCATCTCAGAGTCATTGGCACTTAAGTCAAAGCAAAACATAGCCCTACTACTGTGTAATGCATAATGTATCATCAACTGATGTTACAGCTTCAACAACATGTTGGCTTCACTGTACCCTTTCCTGAATGTATGAAAGCTGAATCCAGCACAGTGTTTGAATGTGCCTATTCTGGAAGAGAGACAATGCTGAATGGGACACAGACATGCCAATGGTGCTGTGAAGGCTATTATCCCTCTGAAGCTAGAGAAGTGAAATGTGTGTATTATGCCCTTCCAATTGCTGTGGGTCAAACAACACTAAGGAATTTTCTAGTACATCTGAGTAGAGAATGCACTGTACTTGAAAAAAGGCATTGGGACAGTTGAATCTTACTAAGAAAATTGCCTCTACAGTTGAGAATACAATTTAAGGTTCTATTTCCTTGGAAGCAATTTATGGCTAGCACTCTAATCATGTATACATAAACAATTGAATCTACTTCTTAGATCTTCAACAATACTTGTCAGAAATGCGATAATTATAAAAGTCTTCACCTAAAAGGAAAGCAAGATGACAGAAATCATGCTGAGTCAAGGAAGGATGACGTGTTTTTGTTTTGTTTTGTTTTGCTTCATTTTTGTTTTAGATAAGAGTATTTTTAACATAATTTTTATTTTGATCATAGTGGCTTACATATTGTTGACAATAATATTTTAGGTACATATTTACATAAAATCAGGGGGGATTCCCATCACCGGTTTGTCTTCCCTACTCCTCCGTTTTTGTCCTACCTTCCATATCCTCTTCCCTCACCCCCAGGGCTGCTAGAATATGTGGTCCCCTCTGTACCTATCCTATTACTTCGTAGTCTTACACCTGTTTGGTCCTGATGCCTCCTTTATTTCCCCCTCTAATTGGGGGGCAGGACTAGCTAGTTCAAGTTATGTGGTTTTGTTTGAAGAGGAGAAAAATAATAAACTGGGGTAAAAGTCTAATACACCAGGAATAAGCAGAATTCTTTTAGAGGCTCTCGCCATCGGTTTGAGAGACGAAGGAGAAAAAGAAGGTGAAACAGTCCACCCCTACGAGATGAAGTGTCAAATATCTATTAAGAGTTCCAACAATAACGTTAAGCACCCCAAAAACAGAACAAAACAAACAAACAAACAAAAAATGTTGTGGTCTTGAGAAAGGCATCATGCCCGAGCCCATGCAGAGGGAAAAGAAGGGTCCTGAGAGATCACATGGAGGCAAGGCGTCTGCCTTTCATGTAGGAGATCATCGGCTCGAATCTCTGCGCCCCACATGGTCCCTCATGCCCGCCAGGGGCAATCTCTGAGCCCGGATCCAGGCATAATCCCTGAGCACTGCTGGGTGCCACCCAGAAATCTGAAAAGAAGAAAAAAAAAAAGAGAAAAAAAAAGGAGAAAAAAAGATAAGTGGGGGGCAATAACTTCAATAACCACACTAAAACAAAGAAATCGACCAAAAATAGATAGATAGGTAAATAAAAATAATAATAGTAGTACATGAAGATAAAACGTAATATATGAAAAATAAACAATGTTTTTTTTTTCCCCTCCTGCCCAGGCACAGTAAATATTGGGGTCATTCAAAAAGGGATTCTCATGGCCTAAGAGATATGGGATTTCTCTGCCCTTGGAGTATATTGTCATGGGATCAACTATAGACTCTGTTCATGATCCTTTATTCTCCCGGTGGTGCATTTGTGGAGTTTGGGAGGCTTTTGCTCCATCCTGGGTATTTTTTGACTGATGACACTTGCCCAGTATCCTTAGTTTTCAAGTTTCACGACTACTGAAATTTTATTGAAATTATGTCCTCTCTATATTAACCAGTCCCTAGGATAAAGCCCTATTTATGCCAAATAGATAAATCTATTTTTATTTTTAGTGATGCTTTGGGATATCCAATGTGGAACTGTTAGTTAAATAATTATTTCTGGATATAATTTTTATTTAAGAATAGATGGAGTCTGTGTAAATTAACTGATTTTACATGATACAATTAAAAATGACTAAGTAATGATCCTTATTGTTGGATCTATATGCTTTTGAAGAACTCATGTTAAAGTCATTGTTCAATATTATCTCCAATTATTGGAGTCAAACTTAAGTCAAAGTTAAGAAATATTTATACACAAAACAGTGATTCATTAAACAGGTGATTAATAAAGTACTATGTAGTGATAAAATAATAATTATATAAAATTTAAACAGATGTGTTGTAATATGTATTTCAATATATTATTTATGTTTCATGCCTCCATTTTGAAACTACCATATTTGGTAGTACTAACATTATACTAGTCATCTTGCAGAGACAAAGTATTAGGCTCTAAATAATAATATTAACCCAAAAATAAACTGAAATACTTTAGCAAAAATCCATACTATATATTGTGAATATTTAAAAAAATAATAAACAGGTTACTTGACCTATGTGCTAAAGTTCCTAATATATTATTAATTTTATTTTATTATAATTTCCACTGGATGAATAGTTTAAACTTTTGTAGAGTGATTTATTGGAAATAAGAGAATAAAGACAAAAATGAATTGTTAGGCAGCTTTACAAACAAATTATTTTATTTTATAGTTCTGTGTATATACTTTCAGTATTTAAATTATAATTAAATTAAATTTATTAAAACATTTTATTTCTCATAGACTAGCATAAAAGTTCAAATAAAGCAAGAAAATAGTTGACTTGTGTATTCTAGGTACACCAGTATTTAAAACATAATTGTGCAACCCATCATCTTTTCATTATCAGCTGCTAGGATGTTATATTTAGTGTCACTGTCACTGTAAATTAAGATCTCTCTGGAGAGATAAATATCCCTGAATCCTGCTTATACACAAGTTTAAATTGTATATACATAAGAAAGTTAAGAGGTAACTGTGAATCCTTTTCATATTTTCTCCCATTATCAATATGTTGGAAATATTGATTCACAAAATAAAGGCATAAATAAATCTCTTAATTATCTATATTTTAATGAACACTTGCATTTAAAACCATATGATTTATTTTGGTTAGGGATATATCATTGAAATAATAAGTGTAACTTCTGCTGAGAGGGACTAAAATGCAACCTGTGATCACCAACCGCCTTCCCTGCCATGGTACCTAGATGGTACAGTTACAGAGTAAAGGAGTACTCATTACCAGGGTTCTTGAGTGACTGTGAGGAATAGCGCTATATATAGGAAATAGTCCATTTAATCCCAACGCAAACTAGGTTCTTGTATAAGGTCATTAAAATATTGAAATTGTTCATTGCCTTAGTAAATGTTTAAATAACACAGACATCAAACTAATGACTCTTTCTTCTCAAGATTTGTTCAGTTCTTTTCTCTAATGCTTTAGCAAGAACAGTAAGCTTTCTAATAATTTTGCCATCAATCTCTCTTTTACCTCATTCTGCTTGTACTACTAGAAGAATAATTTTAAGTAAATCATTGATCACCTTAGTATCTATTTCAAAAATAACCAGTGCCCTTTCTTCTTTGTGTGTGTGTGTGTGTGTGTGTGTGTGTGTGTGTGTGTGTGTGTGTGTGAGTGGGGAAGAGACATACTCATCTGTGTACAGGATTTGATCCTATTGCAGTTCTAAGGGATAGCTCTTGGTAGGACTTGGGAAACAATTTGGAAGGAATCAAATTTGCTTTGACTCCCTGCAAGGCAAACAACTTACCAGCTTACTGTTCCCCAGTTCCATATTGGTCTTATTTATATATTAAGTCTATTAATATGGAATGCTTATTTAGGCATGTGAGCTATCTCAGTATCTGGTTCAAATTATAAACTCAAACATATAATTTTTTCTACTCTATATAAACCCCTTTCTTAAATAATCAATTCAATGAACAAATACCTAAGTTTCTTCTTTTTATAAATGCCGAAATAGAGTGCTAAACGGAGCAAGAAGGTTCTTAGCTCTTAGAGAACTTTAATGAACAGTAATGTCTGATAAAAAGTTTCCAAAACAGGAGTAGGGACCCCCGGCGTCCATGGTGAGTGCACTCTTTTAGGGCGCTCACACGTGGACGACCCGCAGCCGCCAGCCACCCTGCGCGCGACCCCCCCCCAGCCGCGCCAACGGGGAGTAGGGACCCCCGGCGTCCATGGTGAGTGCACTCCTTTAGGGCGCTCACAGGTGGACGACCCGCAGCCGCCAGCCACCCTGCGCGCGACCCCCCCCCCATAGACTGCAGAGGCCAGCCGCGCCAACGGGGAGTAGGGACCCCCGGCGTCCATGGTGAGTGCACTCTTTTAGGGCGCTCACACGTGGACGACCCGCAGCCGCCAGCCACCCTGCGCGCGACCCCCCCCCATAGACTGCAGAGGCCAGCCGCGCCAACCGGGGAGTAGGGACCCCCGGCGTCCATGGTGAGTGCACTCTTTTAGGGCGCTCACACGTGGACGACCCGCAGCCGCCAGCCACCCTGCGCGCGACCCCCCCCCCCCCATAGACTGCAGAGGCCAGCCGCGCCAACGGGGAGTAGGGACCCCCGGCGTCCATGGTGAGTGCACTCTTTTAGGGCGCTCACACGTGGACGACCCGCAGCCGCCAGCCACCCTGCGTGCGACCCCCCCCCCATAGACTGCAGAGGCCAGCCGCGCCAACCGGGGAGTAGGGACCCCAGGCGTCCAGGGTGAGTGCACTCTCCTAGGGCGCTCACAGGTGGACGACCCGCAGCCGCCAGCCACCCTGCGCGCGACCCCCCCCCCATAGACTGCAGAGGCCAGCTGGTTGGCACAGAGACCACACCACCCGTTGCCTCAACTTCCAGGCCCCAGAGTTCATCCCACCTGACCCGAGCGTAGACTGGGGAGGACATTCCCTAGTACCTAGTGGGCCGGAGTCACCTGCCCAGCTGGGACAGGTGGGACGAATAGACTAGGTGAGCTTGGGCCTGCCCCCTGGACCTTTAGGTAACCTAGAGCAACCTAGCCCCGAGCCCCAGAGTGGACCGGAGACCCCCCCTAGGGCTGAGAGCAGCTACCGGGAGGGCTTGACTGGGGGAATTTCTTCCGCGGTAACTCGGAGGAGCAGAGCTTCATTGACCCCCAGATAAGGGAGGGAACAGAGAGTCAGGCTCAACAGCGCCCGCAACCAGTGTGGCCAGAAGCGGAACTACACCTGCTGACAGAAATTAAGAGGAAGACTGACTTCCAAGTAGTAGAGGAGAGGAGAAAAAGGAGAGGAGAAACAGTGCCCCCCACCACTGTGGTCAGGAAAGGGCCAGTACTAGCTGCCAACAAAAGGGGAAAACAACTAACCAGGCCACATAAAGAGTACAGGAGGATCAAAACCTCAGCGAGTTCACCCAAAAGTCCCTCTAGAACCACCCTCAGGGAGGGAACCAACTCCCACACCACAGGGGATCAAAACAGGTAAAAAGTAGAAGCACAGCACTCTAAAACACACCATTAAATACAAAGAAGTATGTGTAAATCAAGGAGATCACTAATATCTGGAGATATGGTGACAAACTCTTGCAAGCTTCCAAGTCCACCAAAACGCACAGATACACGCGATGAAGACCTAAAAGCAGCCATGAGGAAGGAAATGCAAGAATTAATAAAAGGAATGAGAGAAACCCTAGCTATCGAGTATAAGAAATCTATGGATGAACAAATCAGCCAAATTAAAGAAGAAATGTTAAAGAACATGAGAGATTCCATACAAAAAGAAGTGAAGGAATTAACAGACAAAGTAACAAGCCTTACAAGCAGAAACACAGAATTGGAGAAACACATTGAAGAACTCGAAGGAAAACTGCAAACAAAAAATGATCAAGAAACCAACAAAGAAATAAAAGGCAAAGCACTGGAAGGAAAGGTCCAGTATCTAATGAACAAGGACAAAAGAAACAACCTAAGAATTGTGGGTATACCAGAAGGGGAGGAAGTAGGGAAAGGGGAAGAACAAGTAGTCAGAGAGATAATAGAGGAGAACTTCCCCACCCTCTGGAAGGATACTGCAATGCCAATACAGGAAATAAAAAGAGTTCCCAATAAGATAGACCCCAATAAACAAACACCAAGACACATGGTAATCCAATTGGCAAAAAAACAAAGAGAAAGAAGAACTCCTTAAAGCAATAAGGAAGAAAAGAAACCTCAAGTACCAAGGTAGGGACATAAGAATCAAACCAGATCTCCCATTTGAAATAATTCAAGCAAGAAGACAATGGAATGACATATTTAAACGACTGAATGAAAGAAATTTCCAACCTAGGGTCCAATACCCAGCAAAACTTACATTCATATGGGAGGATAGACTAAAAACATTCTCAAACAAGAACGAATTTGAACTATTTGTGCAAACAAAACCGATCCTAAACGACTTACTCAAAGACGAATTACACAATCCAAACCCCCGATTGTAACAAAAACCACCCTACACAACACAACTACACAACAATCCTCTCTCTCAATAATCTCCCTAAATGTTAACGGACTAAACTCTCCAATTAAAAGACACATAGTAGAGAACTGGATTAGGAAAAATAAACCGGACTTCTGCTGTCTGCAAGAAACACACCTACAGATGCAGGATAAGCACAGGCTTAGAATAAAAGGATGGAAAGTAATTATTCAGGCCAATGGAAAACAAAAAAGAGCAGGGACAGCAATTCTTATATCAGACCAAATTGCATTCAACCTCAAGAAAGTGATCAGAGACAAAGAGGGTCACTACTTACTGATCAGGGGAACATTAGATCAAGAAACACTAACCCTGGTCAATATCTATGCACCTAATGTAGAGCCAGCAAAATATGTGAGGCAACTACTGGCAAACCTGGAGAAACACATGAAGGGAAATGTGATAATAGCAGGGGACCTCAATACTCCACTATCACCACTGGACAGATCCACCAAACAGAAAAATAGCAAAGAAATAAGAGCTCTGAATGAAAAATTAGAAGATTTAGGGCTAATAGACTTATATAGAGCCCTCCACCCCCAGAAAGCAGAATACACATTCTTCTCAAGCCCACATGGAACCTTCTCCAGAATAGACCATATATTAGGATACAAAGCCAACCTATATAAGACCACAAAGGTAAGGATCATTAGAAGTACCCTCTCAGATCACTATGCCACAGAGCTCAAAATTGAGGTCAAGAAGAAGCAATGGAGAAAAACTAATACCTGGAGATTAAACAACATGCTGCTCAACAACAGCTGGATCAAAGAACAACTCAAGGAAGAAATAAAAAGATTCCTTGAGACAAATGACAATGAAGAGACAACATGTCAAAATTTATGGGACACAGCAAAAGCAGTAATTAGGGGGAAACTCATAGCAATACAGGCCTATGTCAAGAATCAGGAAAATAACAAAACCAACAGTTTAAAAGATCACCTCAAAGAATTGGAACATCAGCAACAGAGAAGTCCAACCACATCCAGAAGGCAAGAAATAATAAAAACCAGAGCAGAAATAAACAACATAGAAACCAAGAAAACAATACAAAAAATCAATGAGACCAGGAGTTGGTTTTTCGAAAAAATAAACAAGATAGACAAACCACTGGCAAAACTCACCAAAAAAAAGAGAGAAAACACCCAAATCAGTAGGATCACAAATGAAAGGGGAGAGATTACAACAGAACCCCAAGAAATACAACATATCATGAGATCATATTATGAACAACTATACTCAACTAGGCTAGAGAATCCAGTAGAAATCGATAGATTCTTGGAAAAACACCCTCTTCCAAGACTGGAAAAGGAAGATCTAGAAATCCTAAACAGACCAATCACCTCAGAGGAAATTGAAGATGTAATTAAAAAACTCCCTAAGAACAAAAGCCCAGGCCCAGATGGATTTACAGGTGAATTCTATCAAACATTTCAAGAAGACTTACTACCACTTTTCCATAGGCTCTTCCAAACCATAGAAAAAACAGGAATCCTCCCCAACTCCTTTTATGAGGCTAATATCACACTCATTCCCAAAGAAGGCAAAGACACTACCAAAAAAGAAAACTACAGACCAATCTCACTAATGAACATAGATGCAAAGATACTCAATAAAATATTAGCAAACCGAATCCAGCACTTCATCAAAAAGATCATACATCACGATCAAGTGGGATTCATCCCAGGAATGCAAGGTTGGTTCAACATACGCAAATCAATCAACATTATACACCACATCAACAACATGAAAGACAAAAACCACATGATCATATCAATCGATGCAGAGAAGGCATTTGACAAAATCCAACATCCTTTCATGTTAAAGACACTCAGCAAAATAGGGTTAGAAGGAACCTTCCTCAAGATAGTTACAGCAATCTATGAAAAGCCTACAGCCAACATTATACTCAATGGTGAGAAACTAGAAGCATTCCCACTAAGATCAGGAACTAGGCAAGGCTGTCCACTCTCTCCACTCTTATTCAATATAACCTTAGAAGTCCTAGCAATAGCAATCCGACAAGAGAAGGAAATCAAAGGAATTCAAATTGGGAAAGAGGAACACAAGCTATCTCTCTTTGCCGACGATATGATGATATACATCGAAAACCCTAAAGAGTCCACAGTAAAACTCCTAGAAACAATTAACCAATACAGCAAAGTGGCTGGATACAAAGTCAATACACAAAAGACAGTAGCGTTTCTATATACAAACAATGAAGTTGAGGAGAGAGAGATTAAAAATACAATTCCATTTAAGATAGTATCAAAAAATATCAAGTATCTAGGAATCAACCTTACAAGAGAAGTGAAAGACCTATACCAGGGAAATTTCAAAACACTCCAGAAAGAAATTGAAGATGATCTAAAGAAATGGAAGAACATCCCATGCTCATGGATAGGTAGAATTAACATAATCAAAATGACTATCCTACCCAAACTCCTATATAGATTTAATGCAATCCCTATCCAAATCCAGACACAATTCTTTAAAGAATTAGAACAAGCATTCACAAAATTCATCTGGAACCACAAAAGACCCAGGATAGCCAAACAAATACTGAAAAACAAGAAGCTGGGAGGCATCTCCTTACCTAACTTGAAACTATACTATAAAGCCATAGTAATCAAAACAGCATGGTACTGGAACAGAGACAGGACATCAGACCAGTGGGTCAGAACAGAATTCCCAGACATAAACCCCCAGGTATATAGCCAACTAATATTTGATAAAAGAGGCAAGAATCTGAAATGGAACAAAGAAAGCCTATTCAACAAATGGTGTTGGTACAACTGGAAAACCACATGTACGAAAGTGAAAATCAACCCATACCTTACTCCTTATACAAAAATCAACTCAAAGTGGATCAAAGACCTTGAAATCAGACCCGAATCCATAAAGTTTATTGAGAATAAAATAGGCAGAACACTCAAAGACCTATATATCAAAAAGGTCTTTGAGAATGGAGCACCAATGGCAAGAACGTTAGCATCAAATATAAACAAATGGGACTACATCAAACTAAAAAGCTTCTGCATGGCAAAAGAAACCCTGCTTAACGCAAGAAGACAGCTAACAGAATGGGAAAAAATCTTTTCACTCGACATATCAGATAAAGGGCTGATATCTAGAACATACAAAGCACTCAGAAAGCTGAGCCCCCCAAAACCAAACAAAGCTATAAAAAAATGGGGAGACGAAATGAATAGACACTTCTCTGAGGAAGACAGAAGGATGGCCAACAAACACATGAAAACATGCTCACCTTCACTCATCATCAGGGAGATCCAAATCAAGACAACAATGAGATACCACCTTACACCAGTGAGGATGGCCCACATCAAAAATAATGGAAACAACCTTTGTTGGCGGGGATGCGGTATGAAAGGAACTCTCATCCACTGCTGGTGGGAATGTCCCCTAGTCCAACACCTATGGAGGAAAGTCTGGAGAGTGCTCAAAGAACTCAGAATTGAGCTGCCATTTGACCCAGCAATTGCCCTCCTAGGCATATACCCACAAGATGGAAGGACATTCATTCCAAAATACGTATGCACCCCACTATTTATCGCAGCACTCAGTATAATAGCCAAATCTTGGAACCAACCTAGGTGTCCAACAACGGATGAATGGATCATTAAGATGTGGTACATATACACAATGGAATATTACATGGCAGTTAGAAATGATACAATCACAGACTTTGCAGCAACGTGGATGGACCTAGATCATGTTATGTTAAACGAAGTAAGCCAGAAGACAAAAGATAAACACAGAATGGTAGCACTATTCTGAAACACCTAGAACATATATTTTATACACAACTAATACCTAACAATCATATAACAGGGTTTAACAGGGTAGAAACTCCGATCACTGTAATAGTCAACATATACGTGGGAGCAGTGTCCAAAATACATGAAAAAGGAACAATGCAAACTCTTGACTGCACATTATACCACAAGGAAAACAGCAGCAACAGAAACAGCAACATGGAGAGAACAGGTATGTAACCAGACTCCTACAACAAAGGCCCACAATAATCCCTTAGAGATCGTAAACAGGAACACAAGTATAGAACACCACGGGAAATCACGTAATGCAATGGCAACATACCATAACACTACGTTTTAATCCCTTTACCTTACTATATTTTAAAAATAACCTCTCAGCTTTTCTTTCCACAGGCGCCCTTAGATACAAAGGGCGGACAAACTAAGATGGCAATTCGGGATACCACACGAGATACCATACCTTGCTTGCACTATGAGACGGCCACGAGAAAACTCTTTAACATACACTTTATCTCTAGGTTAAACCTTCTTTTAGGAATCGAAGCACGTGACCAGTCAGACCACCAAAGCAGTACCTGCGATGTACAGACCTAAACTACAGGCTCTAGTCATCGAACACATTCAACCAAACCAGCATTCCCTTGCTATTCTCTCCTTTCTTCTCTCTATTTTTTTCTCTTCTCTTTTCTTTTTCTCTTCTACTCTTCTCTTTACTTTTTTCCCTTTCTCTTCTCCCTTTCTACGGTATTTTCTCTTTTCTCTTCCTTCATACCCCTCCCATATACCTTCCCCTTTCTCCCCCCCCGGAAATCCAACTATCCCTTCACCCCTCAATCCCATCCAGATCTCCCACCATATTAAAACTCTCCACCCTCAGTCCTTAATCTTTTAGGCATCAAGATCGACCTCCTACCCAATGAACCAGTACCCAGCACCCAGGCGAGGGGACACCCAACCGAACCCACACATCGTCTCCTGCAAGAAAAGACAGCCAACTCCCCTGTGGACACATGCTGCGAGACCCTCCCTACCAACTCCCCCTAACATGGACTGTTTCTTGAAACCGGACTTAGGTCCAATAGTATCCCCAATGCAAGAACTCTTCCAAGACCTCCCAGCTGCAAATTTTTACCAATCTGAAGGGGGGCAGGGTGTGTGATTGGAAGATGCCTGGGAACCCACACACCACAAGAAAAATCCAAAAGACAATGGGAAAACTGTACTTCCAACATAGGCATAAGACCTGTAATACACCAACTCTTTACCTGTTCTCTCCCAAATGCAAAGTAGTCTTTTGCACCACGTTGGTCCTTTAAAAACTTCGCTAACTCATTTTATTTTTTTTATTTTTTTAATTAACTTATTTATTTAAATGTTTGCCTTACATATACATTTGTGGGCACATACACTTTTATTTCCTTTTTTTTTTTTTTTTTAATCGTCTTTGGGTATGTGACCTATCTCTGTTACCCACTCTGTCCACCCCAAATACTCCGACATATAATGGAGCACCACTTCCCCCTGCAAAGGCACACTAAATAAAGGGGAAATCTTACATATTTAAAAAAAAAAAAGAGCTCTTATCTACTAGAGATAGGAACTCATAGTTGTTTACAATACAGGGTTATCTCCTACCTTGAAAATATGTCAAGTGGAATCAACTTAGACCTCAGGTGATTAGATACCATTCAACCAGCCTTGAACCCTGGATCCCAGACATAGAAACGGCACAGCTCCTCACAACAGCTGTAAGAAACAATCTCCATCTGGGACAGCCTTATTACTGCAGGGTCAACAACAAGGGCCAGCTCTAACATGATATCTCGACAATGAGGAAAATGTGAACAACTTGACCTTAGAGCAGTTTAGCCTACCTCACCAGCTAACGACAAGACAAAACCAGAAGACGCGGCACCCTTTGGTAGGTCCAAAAGCCAAGATCGTGATTTACAGATGACTGGATACTAGAACCACGACCAGACTGTATACATCTTGGGACCAATAAAAATGCCCTAGTCTAGGGTTTGAACTAAGACCGGCACAATAAGCATGATCCCCAGTCCCAAAGGTCCGGCAGAGACAATTGTAACGGAAAGGGGCTTCTGGAAGAACAAAGAAAGACGCTATCCTAGATGCCTTCCTAGGTTCAGCGCAAAGACCAAGATCACCAACCACAGAAGATGGATTAAAATGGCACTGAGGTAACAGAACCTCTAGATTCACAAAGACTGACTTCACCATAAGTCCCACCTCAGGATATGTACAGATACTGGGACTGCTAAACACAGAGCTCTGACGGTATCACACTGGACAGAGCAGAAGCCTTCCACACACCAAAAAAAAAAAAAAAAAAAAAAAACCCACAACCTGGAGAGTAATGATCCTGAGCAAAGACTAGAGCTGATTCCATGACAGTATACTCCAAGGACGGAGAAACCCCATATCTTATAGGGCAAGTGAATTCCTTTTCGAATGACCCCAATATTTACTGTGCCAGGGCAGGAGGGAAAAAAAAAATACATAAAACACAAAACCTTGGTTATGTGTATATATATATCTTACCTTCATTTATTATTGTTATTATTATTTTTATTTACCTAGCTATTTTGGTCGATTCCTCAGTTTGGATGTGATTATTGAAATTGTTGGCCCCAATTATTCCTTTTTTTTTTCTTTTCTTTCTCTTCTTTTCTTTTCTTTCGTTATGTGCTACGCCATGTTTCTTATTTCAAGACCACGGCGTGTTTTTTGTTTGTTTGTGTTTGTTTTTAGTTTGTTTTGGTTTGTTTTTTATCTGTTTTTTTGTGGTGCTTATCGTTATAGCTGGAGTCCTCACTGGATATTTGACACTTCTTTTGGTACTGGTGGAGTGTTTCAACTTCTTTTTCTCCTTCATTTCCCAAATCGATGATGAGAACCTCTAGAAGGATTCTGCCCATTTTCGGGGTATTAAACTCTTACCCCGGTTTATTTATTTTCTCTTTTTCAGGCAAAACCACGCAACTTGAACTAGCTACCCCTGCCCCTACTTAGAGGGGGAAATAAGGGAGGCATCAAGACCAAACTGATGCAAGACTACTAAGTAGTTGGTTAGAGACAGAGGGGACCACATATTCTAGCCGCCCTGGGGGTGAGGGAAGAGGAAATGGGAGGTAGGACAGAAACGGGGGTGTAGGGAGGACAATTTGGGGATGGGAATCCCCCCTGATTTTATGTAAATATGTACCTAAAATATTATTGTCAACAATATGTAAGCCACTATGATCAAAAATAAAAATTATATTTAAAAAAAAAAAAGTTTCCAAAACAGAAGTTTTGAAACCAACATGTGTACTCTGACACTATAAACACTAAATATATGTGACTCAAATTGATAGAATTCAACTTTCATAACCATAGTATTTACAATATAATTAAATTCTAATTCATATAAATTTAAATGCAATTTTTCAGATTGACAGGCATTTACTGTGTTGGAGAATGGATTTCTGCAGGAAGGGGAGGACTTGTCAATTAAATAGTGAAGTGAAACAATAGAATTTTGATAAACTACATACAATTAAATAGTTACATAAAGTACATTAAAAAGTAAAAGTAGTGAAGGGACTATCTAATTTTTTGTGCAATAAAAATCTTCTGATTAGGCATTGTATGATTGCCAAAAAAATTTTCTCCTGGACACATCAGCAAGAATATTTTGTCAGGTGAATATCATAGGATCAAGAAACTTGACAAGTGTTCCTTCACACTTGTCAAGCAAGGCACTTGCCTTACATGCAGCTAACCCAGGTTTGATCCCAGCAATCCATATGGTTAGCTTAGTCTCACCAGGAGTGATCCTTCCATAAAAGAGCCAGAAGTAAACCCTGAAAGTCACTGAATGTGGCCACCAAACCAAACCAAATAAATATTAAATTAGAGGTTTAGCATAAAAGTTGACATGCAATTGTTATACTGGGTATGAGAGAGAATATTAATGTTGTTAACTAAAGTGCAAGAAAGAGAAGAACTAAATGAGAATTGAAATCAAAAGGACCTTGGTATGCTATGGTAAGAATGGAAATGATCTAATCTACTTATCACTACCACATCTCTAATAATTTTTTCTTTTCTTTTTTTTTATTTATTAAAGCACTGTGATTCACAAAGTTCTAAAACCACTTGCACCACTAGTGCCTGTCCAACAATGTCCACAGATACAGTTACATCTGCCAGACTACATCCATGATTGATACATTTTTTAGTTTGCTTATTATAGTTTGGGTCTCATATGTACAGTGTTGTTGAGTCTGTGATTTAGATACATGCAATTAGATACATATGCAACTCCCCTAAACTATCAATATGCCAGAGACCCCAGATCCCTGCCCCAGTTACCTCTTGTTTTCTTTCTTTAACCCTCAATTTCTTTCCTTCTTGGTCCTTATTAATCCTAAAATTTAGAATCCTGGGCATTTTCGTGTTATATCCATTTTATTACTTCATTCCTATTTCCTGTTATTCTATATATGGCAGATAATTGAGATAATCTGGTATCTGACCAACTTCTTCTGATTTAATTCACTTAACATGATATGTTCCATTTCTATCCAAATTTTAGCAAATTGTACCAGAACTCCTTGAAACTATATAGCTCTGGTTGTATGTATACACCAAACTTGCTTTATCTACTCATTTGTCATTGACCACCTAGGTTGAGTATATCTTAGCTATGTACTAACTGTATTATAATAATTAAATATTGATGTATATAAGTTTTGTGAGTGGATGTTTAAGTGTCTTGGGAGAATATACTAAGTAGAATTGCTAGGTCATGTAAAAAATCTACTTCTGCCCCACCCAATCTGCCTGCTTTGATAAGTTTTCTACTGAAGATCAGTTCTAAGTTTTTGTTGTCCTTAGTCATTTGTTGTTTTCCTATGATGTTTCTTTATATCCTGTATTGAGGATACAAGATCTTTCTGTGTCTCTCCTCCTTTTGAAAAACTTCATTCAGTTTTGACAATTATTTATTTGTTTAGCTTTTATACCACACTCAGAAGAGTTCAGGGTTTACTCCTGGAAAACAAAACACATAAATTCACAAGAGTAGGTGTTATCTAGATCTATTTGATCTCTGCACTATATTTTTTCTAGCTGCAAACACAAACAAATCCTGGTAGCTGTGCAGAGTGTAACAGTGCTACAGATGCTATTGAACTTATTACTAGAATAATTACTAGTAAAAGTAAAAGTGACTCTTAGATCACTACCTGGGATGCTTGACTTTGGTGCTGTACCTTTAAAATTGCACTCATGACTAGAAATCCTCAGTAGTTCTCCATCAAAAACTCAGTCACAGGCACTACTGGAAAATGTTAATTATGGACCCTCAATCACTACCTCGACCAGACTGAACATAAACCCTTTGAGAGGAATAGGTATAAAGAAACTGAGGAAGTTATTTACATTTTAATATAAAGAAAAAGTCTTGAAAGAACCTCAAGCACATCAGAACTTTATAAACTCCTCAGTCAATTTCAAAGAAATAATAGTAGGGATATTACCTGAAATAGGTGGAGAGAACTTGAAAAGGGACAAAATATTACAAAGTAATAGAAGACTAACAAAGAGAGGCAAATGGAACTTACAAATACACAAGATTCATAAGGAAAACTTACAATCAATATATTGTATAAATATTTGACTAATTATTCATGGTAAAAAGCAATGAATACTCAAATTGTACAGAGCAACATGATAGAACAGAAACTAATTCCAAACTTCTGCTGGTTATAGGAGACCCACTTGAAATTCAGTGATAAATATGACTTTATAATAAAAAAGTATAAAAAAGTGATTATTTAGTCAAATAGATTAGATGCAGCAGAATAATTATATAGTCAAAAATTTAAATAAAGATAATAAATCAGTACACATTAATAGTTTTATAACCACATAGTACTCAAATATATGTTTTAAAAGGGTTAATAACAAAGATGTTTAAAAAACTCAAAACAACATAAAAGCAACATTTTATTAAAAAATCTAAAGGATGCATATGGAGATTGCTATGCTGAATAAAGTGAGTCAGAGTGAAAGAGATAGACATAGAATAATCTCACTCATTTGTGGGATATAAGAAAAATAAAAGTCAATTTGGAAATAATATCCAGAAGCAACAGAAATGAGTGCCAGGAGAACCAGTCCATGGTAAGAAGCTCGTTACAAAGATCAGTGAGTACAGTAATGTAGAAAAGGGTCCAGTATGACAATAATAGTTGGAACTGGTCATTCTGTACAAGAACTGGCACTGAAAGGGGATACAGTGGCATGCATGGTACCCCATTATTAATAACAGATATCACAGTGTCAAAAAGGAAACAGAAAGAGAGAAAGAAGCAAAATGCCTTTCTCAACTAGAGGCAGGAGTGGATGGATGAGGGAGAAACTGGGGACATTGGTGGCAGGAAAAATACACCAGTGACGGGTGGTATCCATTCCATGATAGAAACTCTATCATGAACAATTTTAAAACCACAAAGCTTAAATAAAGTAATTTAAGTTAAAAAATATATAGAATCAAGAACATATCTCCAAAGATAGCATATTAGTAGATCAGCACATGAAAATGCATATTGTCAGATAAGCAACTCAAAACCTCAAGGAATTATCATTTTAGACCAGTAAGAAAGACTTACATCAATAGATCAGAAATAACTACTGCTGTGGGTGTGAATGTAAATTGGTACTTTACCTCTTGGTCAAGTACAACAATGTTCCTCTATGTTAAAAATACAAAGACCATAAAATCCAATACTTTAGTTTGTAAAAAATATACTGAGATAGCCCAAGAAGAAAATAAGAAAAAATAACTACTTCAAAAATGCACATTTACGTTTTCTGTAGTGTATTTACAACAGCTAAAATCATGTAATAAACAATCTGTGCTTTATGGCAGAGGAGTGAATATAGAAGATGTGGATTGTGAGGTCAGAGCAATAGAACAGCCCGTAGGGTGTTTGCCTTGCATGTGGCTGACCTAGGATCCACTCGGGGTTCAATCCCTGTCATCCATATGGTTGGTCTCATGAGCTTGCCAGGAGCTATTTCTGAACGCAGAACCAAGAGTAACCCCTGAACACCATTAGTTGTGTCCCCCAAACAAAAATATGTGTAATATACAGTTGAGTACTCTTCATCTATGAGAAAAGATGCCATATTTTATTTTGTTACAACATGGATGGAACTTGAACAAGGTCAGAAAGAGAATGACTAAAATTTAATGATGTTACTCATACATGGTACCCCAAACATTTCCCTAATAAATAGACTAGGTCCACTGAAAGTAAAAATTAGACTCTATTAAAACTGAGTTTACCAAGGGACAGAGGACTTGATATGAGGAAGAGAGGAGTGAGTGAGAGAGGATTCTCCCTCTCAGACCTTCAGTAAACTCAGTTTTATTATTAGTCTAAAGGTTCAAGGGCCAAGTATTGAGGGTTATTGACACATTGACAGTATATTTGTTATAGTAACATTGCATCCTAAAGCACAAATACTTATGGTCCTGTAAACCAGAATTAGATGAATAAAAAAGAAAAATATAAGTGAAATCTTGTATGCAGATTTAAATATATTTTTCTAATTGTACAAAATTTACTTAAATTTGTTTTCTTTCTTTCTTTTTTTTTTGATTTTGATTTTGGTTTTTGGGTTACACCCAGCAGGGCTTCAGGGGTTACTCCTGGCTTTACACTCAGAAATCATCCTGGCAGGCTCGGGGGACCATATGGAATGCCGGGATTCGAACCACTGTCTTTCTGCATGCAAGACAAACAAATACCTTAACTCTTCGGCCCCTAAATTTGTTTTCTTGTTTGATATTTATAGAATTTATTTAAAGGACTCAAACAAGTAAATATATGGAAGTAGATAGAAAATACATTAAAATAAAATTCAGAAAATATTTGGACAGTAAACAACATTATTCATGACAAAGCTAGATGACATCTGATGAGAAATAGGTGACTACTAGATAGATGTTTAATTTGATCAAAAGTCTTATCTCTATTAATATTATTGCAATTAATCTTGACTAAAGTTCATAAAAAATAAAAAGTATAGATGGCAGTTTGATCCCCGTGACCTCTCATGTTTATCATCTTGATTCCTGCTGACCTCTTTTTAACGTATGGCTCTGAGCTCAGAAATCACTGCTAGGGATCAAACCTGTGTCGATGCAGGTGGTGTGCATGGCAAAGGCCCTACCCACTGTGCTATCACTCCTGACCCTCTTGATGACCTCTTATTTGAGCTTTTTCATCTTATGATGAGAAAATAGTCTCAGCTCTTTCCACATTATTATGATAGATACAGTCAGAAACAATGCTCAATCAACATATTATAAACTATCATTTGATAGAATTTATTAATATCTTTAAATTATTTTTTAATAATTGTCATCTCTATTAATCATTAGAAGCAATAATAAAGATGTTTAGAAAATGGAGCAAGTAAATATATAGATGAAAATTTTGGGTTTTGTTTCAATAGTTGAGATTCCTCACCATTCTCAATGCCTTTGTGTACGCTTAAGATTTTACTAGGTCTGAAATGGTAGCACAGCGGTAAAACATTTGCCTTACATGCACCTGACCTGGATGGACCCAGCTTCGATCCCAGGCATCCCATATGGTCCCCCAAGCCTGCCAGGAACAATTTCTTAGCACAGATCCAGAAGTAACCCCTGAGTAATACTGGGGGTATGGCCCAGTAAATAAACAAAAAACTTTAAGATTGAAAGCTAATAAACAGGACTTTCCGAATGTTGAATCCACTAATTGCAATATATGCAAAGCCTTTTTATCTGCACGTAATGAAACTTAAGTTTACTGTAGCTTAGTAAATGAGCAAGTTTCAAGCAGATTTGTAGGCAGGATTCTGGTTCTCCTCTATATGAACTGGTCTGCTTGTATGTCTAAGGCAGATAGAAATAGGGCTGTGGAGAAGGCAGATGGCAGTTGTCAAAACAACTCTCCCTGTTTCCCTTCCATTTGCAGTGAATGAGTCCATCTCCACAGCTAGTTCTACCAACTTCAGGTAGAATAGTCTTGCTTCCTTGTTTGATTTAATAGATAGTTAAAAATCAACTCTAAATATAGTGGAGTGTAACTGTGTAATGATATGTTTATGTTCAGTGAGGGGGAAAAAAAGGAAGTGAAAAGAGTAACAGTTAACAGTGTCACCTCCTGTTGTGCCCAAACTGTGAGATGCAGAAATTTGATACAGGATGAATAAAATTAAATCGCTGGTCCATTTTAGCAAATTTGTTCCTTCAGTTCTTAATTGTTCTGCTGAAGAACTTAAGGTATCACTTGTTATTGCTTCTGAAGAGAGAATGAAAATCCTATAGTCCTGAAGAAGACTGTTCCTTAGACTCCAATCCATCCCAACTCTCTATATAGTGTTTTGTTATTCAAATCTGTAATGCTTAAAAATATCCAGGAACTTAAGTTTGAGCACATCAAGCATCAAGTTTGTGCTTTATTGTCTTGGCCCCTAAAATTCATGTTGATAATCATATATTTTTTCAGTAGCCAACATAGATTATTTGATGCTGTTACAATGTTGTCCTTGATACTCTAGAAACTTTTCCTGCCCTAAAAAAGTATGATCAGAAAACACTTATCAGAATAATCGCTGTTTTCAGACTAGGCCCTCAGTCTAGGAGAATAGAAGACAACTCTGTTGTACTTAAAAGAGTGGTAAGCTAATATTCCAACTAGATCCAGGCCATGAAAACACAGAATCCTGCTAAGGTGGTCTAAGTCTCCTGCATCTGATGTCTCTTTACAGACTTTGTGCTTCATTTGGATATTTTTGGGGGGCTGATGCTCTCTCTGACACTAATTCTTAGTCTCTATATCCATCCTTTTTAATTTCCTATTGGAGTGCTCCACTCTTCTCATTTTCATTAGTATTCATGTCTTAGTGATCCCCTAAAGTATCATGACAATTAATGCCATCTATATGTGATGCCTCCAAAATTTATACCAATGAATTAGAAATCTCTTTTGAATTCTATACTCATTTAGTCTATTTCCTACTGATGATTCCTTTTGAATATTTCATAAAATGCTTAAATTAACCTGTACAAACTGATTGTTCTTTCCAAAATTTTCTTCTTTGCTACCTTTCCCCATCTCTGTAATTTGCAACTCTAATTTTTCCAGTTGTGAAAACTTCAGAGCCACATTTGGGTCCTTTAGCACATTCATTCTCACATTTTGATCCATTACCTTTAAAATACAGCCAAAACTCAATAACTTTGCCACCTCCATAAAATCTACTCATATATGTCACCTGGATATGGAGCAACCTGTGTTTAAAGATAACTACAAAATTGGCTAAATCCTCAACCTTCCTTATAAGTAGGTACCTTAAAATATGTCTTTGTATTTGCTCCAACAAATAGGTAAAATTTATCCTTCACATACTTAGAAAAGCAACTTGCTTGGAAGATGAGCTAAGATCTATCGTTGAGCCTAAACTTTATATTAGTTTTTTTAGAAATCTTGTCATTACCATTTGAATAAGCCCAGGAAAGTTTGTTGGATGAGAGCACTTTTATTCAATAAAGGCTACCTTCTACTAGACTATAGAGAGTGAACCAACAAATGTGTAAAAGCCCATCCATGATTTACTGAAGTAGTATTTCATTTCACAGTTAATAATAGACTCTTATGTGAGCATAAACAATGTGTTGCAAAATAGTTGTTGGCTTGACCTACTGAGTGTGGTGTGATGTGTTATGGAGAAATAATATACCTTCATCTCACCTGTTAAGTTATATTTCATTCTCAGTACAACATTTATATTATGTCATTAAAATATTTTTAATCTTCTTAGTACTCTTCTCAAAGACTGGGACAACATTTTCCTTTTTCACTTGGAGAAAAAGTAAAAATTTTTTTTAAATTGCTAGATTAATCCATATCCAGCCAACATATAACCTAGCAAAGTTGCTTGCTACTTTCCTCTTGTTACCTGTGTGCCAGCCATATTTCTAAATACTTCTCACTGTATTATTATTTAACTGAAACAAACGTTTTTTTTTTATCTAAGCCATTGTGCTCACTGCTTTTTCTATCAAAGATATGCTTCTCAGATATATAATGGCCTATACTCCACTTCTTTTGTGAGGTGATGTTTGAGTTAGTTTTACTGATATTGATTACCTAAAATGGTAGGACACTATCTAAATCTCTTGTCATTCATCTTGCTTAATTTTTTATTTATTACTTTCAGTGTTCTACTCAACATACTATTTTTTCTTCTTTTCCCACTTGCCCTATATTCCTATAAACTTTAGTAGAAAATTATTTTATTTACTGTTGCATTATAAAATCACTGCCTGACATGTCTAAGGGACTCAACAAATATCCAATAAAGGAACGAACAACTAACTAATATATATAAGACTTGCGTTTTTACTCATTTAGATACAATTTTCTCAAAGAATTTTTCCTCTTTTTATTTCTTTTTGAAGCGATTTTTTTGGGGGTGGGGATGGGTCACATCAGAAGTGTCAGGTCTTAGTCCTGACTCTCTACTCAAAGATCACTACTGGCAGAACTTGGGGACCATACAAGATGCCAGGAATTAATATGGATAGGCTGAATGCAAGACAAGTCCCTTATTTGCTCTACAATGTGTGGCACTTGAAATATAATTTAATTTCAATATTTAATACATTCACATAATTGCATGCAACTTCATGCTATATTCTCTATCTGTAAAAGAAAATCATCTGGTTTTTGAAATCCTAGCATTTAAATATTATTTAAAATATTTTTATTTCTGTTTACAGTATCTTTCCTAATAACCTAAACCTTTTCTAATAGCTTCCATTTGTACTAAAGTGATTCAAACTAATTAAAAACTTGTGTATATATAATATATAACATATATGTATATTATTTTGTTTAAGACAGGCCTCCTTAACCATGGTAAGAGCCATGAGTCTGTGTATTTCTGTATTTCTCAAGGTACCTTGAAAAACGCTTATGAGACACAATATACTTGACATCAGTGAAAAATAAGAAGGCTAATATACCCTGGAGGACTTACTCTTGAACAATATTTACTATTTTCATTCAATTGAAAAAAGCAGAAAAATAGCTAATTGTACGTGTAAATATTAGACAGTAGATGTCCAGAAAACCAGATATTTCAATATATTGAATTCTCGGGTGGAATTAAAGATTAAATCTAACAGGGACAAATATTAAGTTCTACTTTTAAATTCAAGCAACTAAATGTTGGAGAACATGAGGCTATTATTCTCTGTAGGGAAATAAAGTTCCCTGGCTTTAGAGAATTTAGAGATCAGAAGTATCTTCAGTATAAAATAATGTTCACAGAAAAAGCAGTAAACATTAGGAAGCAACATAGTGCAAAACAAAAGAGGAAATAATTTTGTGCCAATCAAACCACATCTGGAGCATTCTGTTTAATTATGGGTATTGCATTTTAAGATGTTGAAAAACTGGAGCACATTGAGAGAAGGGGGAATAGGCTGAGAGGTGGCTTGAGAAATGGGCCATTTGAGGATTATTAAAGAACTTTGAGATACGTAATATAGATAAGAGAGGTATGGGCAATGCAGAAAGAAACATCATCTAGGCAGGTTATCTTATGCTCTACAAGAGATGCCAAAATGGATTTCTGTGATCTATGATGAAATCAACCGAACAGATAAAGTTAGTATTTTTGTGAAAGCATGAGCCTCCACTATCAGTGTGAATGCAGACAGGATTAGAGAGATGATGTTGCTATGAATAATTCTGAAGTGAAGAGGAATCTGGGAGATAAAACATTGGGACCCTCCTACAATTCTTAGACTCTATAGCAATACTATATAAGCTATTAAAAAAGGTAATCCGGGGTGCCGGAGAGATAGCATGGAAGTAAGGCATTTGCCTTTCATGCAGAAGGACGGTGGTTCAAATCCTGGCATCCCATATAGTCCCCTGTGCCTGCCAGAGATGATTTCTGCACATAGAGCCAGGAGTAACCCTGAGCACTGCCGGGTGTGACCAAAAACCAAAAACCAAATAAAAAATAAATAAATCCGGAATGATGTTGTGCAATTATGATATAGCAGTTGGAAACAAAGACCTATTTCAATTGAGTATAGGGAAAAGGAAAGTCCAAGATGAATAGGGATGGAGATAATTGTAATGCTACGGTTGTATTTTTTGTTGTTGTTATTGTTTTTGGGTCACACCTGGAGACGCTCTAGAGTTACTCTGGGCTCTGCACTCAGAAATCACTCCTGGCAGGATGGGTGGACCATATGTAATGGCAAGCATCCAACCTGGGCTCGTCCCTGGTCATCCACATACAAGGCAAATGCCCCACCACTGTGCTATCACTCCGGCTCTAGCAGATTGTAATTTTTCAACCTAGACTGTCACCTCTTTTATATGTAAAAGATAAGAAGGTATTTTGGTGTATTTATTGGGTTACAGTGATTTTCAAGTAAAATCAATGTAAGATAATCCTTAACAAATATAATACACAAGGACAAGGAAATGGTTTAATGCTAAGTTACTTGCCTTGCAGGTAGCAGACTTGGAGTTAGAACTGTGCTACCACATATGGTCTCTTGAACACAAACTCATTAACAATCCCTTAATAGACCCAAGTATAGTCTAAAACTTCCAACACAAATAAATAAATAAATAAACAAACAAACAAATAAATACATAAAGTGCACAGAAATTGTTTTAACTCTGCATCATGATTACTTTTTTGAATTGCTAATTTTGTCAGAAATTTTGGTGTGTATTTCTGAGCAAAAAGGTAAAGCAGAACTTTGATAGGACATTTTTCAAAATCTATTGTGGTATTTTAGTTTAACTATAGGTAATTGATTGGAACTGGAGTAAACTGAATTTATTACTGGTTCAAAAGTTCTGCCTACAAATGCAGTCATACATCAATGCCAACTACATATGCAACTTTAGTGGCAATGCTATGTCTTCATAACCTTATTTTGGTATGTTTTTGTTTTGTTTTTTGTTTTGGAGCTACACCTCGTGACTCTCAGGGGTTACTCCTGGCTTTGATCTCATAAATTGCTCCTGGCTTGAGAGATTATATGGGACCCCAGGAGATCGAATTGCTGTCCATCCTAGGTTAGCACAGGCAAGGCAAACACCCTATTGCTTGTGCCACTTCCCCAGCCCCCCTTATTCTGGTTTTAATAAAGATAAAAACTTATGAAAGAAAATACAGTATAATTAAATTTAATGGTGGGACTCATGTCTTATTCTGGCTTCTGAGAAATACCTTAGTCTCCGAAATGTGAAAAGTAAGAGCTCAATAGGTTATAAATTTAATCTGCTGAGTTTTACTTTGTTTTAGGCTACCTTCTTTTATTTTTGTTTTTGTTTTTGGGCCACAACTGGCAGTGTTCAAGGGTTATTCCTGGCTCTACACTCAGAAATCACTCTTGACTGGCTCCGGAGAGCATATGGGATGTCAAGGATCGATCCCTGGTTGACCATGTGTAAGGCAAATATGCCCTAACCGTGAGCTATGACTCTAGCTCAGGAGCATTTTATTTTAACAGATATTGAGCTAATAGGAAAACACAAGGAAGAGCAGCATATTATAAACCTAAGATAATTTGAATAAAGTGAAATTTATTGATCTCAAATTGAAGCCTGAAAAATTGCTTGAACACAGTAGTTCTGTGTCCAAGTCTAGATTAGCAATATCATCTGCTTAATATATTTTTCTAAGTAAAGGAACAGTCAGCTTCAAAGGCAAATGTAAGTCTTCACATTGTACAAAGCAGGGTACTGCTTGAAAATGTTTAAAATCTTGAGTTCCATTCTTAGCCAGTCACCTTGTCAATTCTATAGAAAAAAACAGTGATGGGCCCATCCAACATTTTGCAAACAGGTTCCCACATGGCAACATTGCCTTTATGAAATGTATTGCAGTAAAATCTGAATGTTGTACTGCCTATATAATATTGATGAATAATTAAGTAAATCCAAATATCTAGAAAATCCTGAAGTTGCAAGTTGGATTTGTGGTCTTGCTCTACTAGGCTCGTGGAATGGAAGGGGGAGTATAGGTAAATTTAAATATGGTCCAACCAAGGATTTCACTATCACAAGCTAGCCTTAGTCAGAAAAAGTTTGAGAAACAGGGATTTAAATTATTGTTATTCAAATAAACCTGGATGTTTTCATGGGGGCTACAGATATATGTAACAGTTTATTTAATTTTGTTTACTAACATTATGCAAAGAAAAGATTGCTATTGGGTTTTTCCATTTTGCTTTGTGGGGAAATCATTTCCTTAAAAAAAAAGTGTCTGGATAGTTCCCTGAGTAAATCAATTTTAGTTTACTTTAGACACTGAAGGATTTTATATTTAGACAGGAATAAAATAGATTACCAGGACTTTACTCGTAATCTTTTACCAGGATTTTATAGAGCTGCTGAGACTAGCTTTCATTGGACAAACCACAGCATCTGTCTCAATCTTTGCAATAGACTCTGGGATAGAGGTCAACTGTGCCAATCAAGTTAACTTACTTATGGTAAACCACCAAAAGTTGATATATACAAATTTTCCTTTTGTTTAAGATCGTGCTGCATTTCATTTCACTGATATCTTTTAAATTATTATCCATTTCTTTATATTCTCCATCATCAATTAGTCCTCCTCAGAAGTTACTAAGAACATGACTAATTTTTATAATCATACCATAGACCATAGTGTGTATGAATGAATAAACATTTCCTGCCTAATACTAAGAAAATCAACCTACTGCTAGAAAAGAAAATGAAATGGCCACCATTCACATAAACAATATTGACCCTGCCATGCCTTTAATCAACTTATTCTCTTCAGATAAAACACAAATCACCCTGAAAACCACAATCTTGTTTTGTAGTTGTGAAAATAACCAAGTCAGATAGTTTGTTGTTCCCATTGTAAAGAGGAAGAAATCGAGGTCTAGAGAGGTTAAGGGAACTAGTAAGAATAGGCAGATAGATCTAAGAAGTATTGGACTTAGACTTGCATGATCTTGATCTCATTCTTATCCAGTTTGCTCTACTTGGCAAGCCTGCAGCACTCAGTACAAGAGACAAAGTGTTGGGGAGATTAATATTTCTATACCAACAGTTTTGGGAAAATTACCATCTTGGGTGTTTTGCACATTCAATTCCAAGCAATCTTCATCCAATAGAATGTATATTTCTATCTCCATTTTACAGATGTGGAAGAAGAAGACATAAGATGCCAAAAACAACAAACAAATCTCTGGAGGGGGGCTTACTAATAGCTTTAGGGGTTAAGAATTACTCTACTTGATTCACCTTTGTCACTGTATCACTTTCTATGAAGCAGTCGAGGTCAGTGCCCAGCCAGTGGTTCTAAGTGGGAGGTTTGCGGGAGTCCCTGCCTCTCCCAGGGCAGACCGGGCAGACATCCCAGAGAAAATGGGGTTGACCCTGGCAGTCCTCCAGCCCTGACAAATACATATCCCAGGGGGGTCAGTGTTCGAAATAATAAGCACAATCATTCCTTATTTCCTCTGTTGGATGACTGCAAGAACAAGGTTTCGTAAATAGGTTTCACCTAGAGCCTCAAGCTGGGCAAGAAGAATGAGTAAGTGGTACTGCCTGAAGGGGTGTGTCTGCCAGTCTCCCCACCCCTTGTTGCAGGGCTATAAGGCATTCACCCTAGGCTGGCCACCTTCAAACACAGAATCTGAATGAATCTCAGATGTGCTCCTATAGCACTCCTAATATTAAAGGTATTGATGTGAATGAAGTGAAAAGGAGTTGCGACCAATTCCACTCCCCCGTTTCCCAGGACATAGCATTCGCTTCCCAGGGACATCTGAGTAACCACCACCCCAACTGTATGATTCACAAAAAAACCTCGTTGTATTGAATACAGCAGCAATACCTATAATGGGAAAGGAGGTGGGGGTGGGGAGACACTGCACATTTTACCATTTCCATCTAGATGAGGAGCAAACAAAGAGATAATTATAAACTGTTTCTCTTATTGTTGCACTCGCATTAGACATGTGCATCTCTCTCTCTCCCTCTCTCTCTCTCTCTCTCTCTCTCTCTCTTCCTCTCTCTCGCTCTCTTTTTTTTTTTCCTCCACAGAAAAGTAATTCTGTTGTGGAGATGGCACCAGGTGCACGGGGTGACCTCACACACACCAAATCGGGAGCTGACATCCATCACACTTTGAAATTTTGGATTTCATCATTTCCTGATCTTTCTAAAGGGATCACAGCACCTGGCCCTCACAGCTGTAGTTCATTTAGAAAGCAATTTAAAAACCGAGAAAAAAGCAAATGACATCTTGCTGCCTCAGCCTTGTCATTAAGTATAGCAGAATGGCCTTCATTTATGAGGCACATGGCTAAGAATTAATATCTTTCAGGGCTTTCTCGAGTAGAGATTACAAAAGGTTTGAAAGACCACTAAATAATTAGGAGTATCACTGAGGCAAGCAAAAAAAAAAAAAAAAAAAAAGAAATCTCTCTTAGTTCTGCAGAAGAAAATCAGAAATTACACTGACTTTAGTTACAGTATCTTAAGTGTGGGGAGTCTGGGCTGTTTGCTGTTTGCTTCCCTTGCCTACATAGACATATTACATGCTCTCTGGAGATATGTGTTGTGCATCTCCAGATACTGTACATTAGTCAGAACTGAAAAATAAATTTTGGACTGTTTTTCTGTGATGCCTGTGCATGCCCTGAATGAAGACTGTTTTAATCATCTTAAAGTCATCCGGCAAATTTCTCTCCTCTGTTAGATTGCAAACCCCTTCAGAGCAGCATGATGGGAAGCTGAAATCCTTTGGAGAGAGACACTAAAATGAAAAAGCCTCAGGTAATGATGTAGGTGTTCTACATTTTCCAATTTGTTTGCACTCTTTAGTCATGTGAAATTTGGAAGACGGCTTCCATTGTGAAAGTCACAATTTTCTTATTCTGCAAAATGAATCCATAGGTATAATATATGGAATGCTTTAGAGTTCAAACATTCCAATGTGCAGAGTAAGATTTCTCAGAAGCATCCAGAAATCAGCTGCAATGTTTTATTAGTATATTTCTAGGAATCCCATTTACTACAGTCAGTGAGAATAAAGTTCTGAATTGTTTTCAGACTCAGGTGCTATTAGTAACAAGGCTTTTTGTTGAGTACATTAGTATGGTAGGTGATATATTGACATTATCTATAATATTCCTTGTCAGTCTTCATGGACGTAAGTATTTTCTTCTTACAGTTAAAGAAATTGAGATTAAATGAATAGCCTCAGTTGTCCCAAAGTTAATATATGAAAGAACTCTCACAGATTTCAAGTTCCACTGGGACATCAGCTTTTTTTGTTATTGGTATTCTTGCAGAAACTACTAAATTCAGTCTAATAAAATTCATAGAATGCTATCAACTTGTGGTGCTCCAAATTCTGCAGCAAGGAGGTTTCCATCCCTCAACATTTATTCTATGTTACATATATGCTACATATATACATTTTAAAAATATAATTAGTATTTAATTCATGAAAATTTAATTGTCCTGTAATTATAGAGACTTGATCATCTTTTTTATTAGTTGAACACAGACTAAGTTAAAGTTTTTTGTGTTAGACTGTATTATATTTTCTTGATGTTTACATGTTCATTCTATGATAACATTTTGAGTCCTGTTCATTGTCATATGATTCATGAAAAACACATTCATGACCCAATAATGTTTCACTTGACTATATAATTTTCTTTGGCAAGTGAATCAATATATCAAATATTTGGGGGGTATGAATTTTAACCCTTTTTGGGATAACTCTTGTACCTCATGTGTCCATCTTATATTCCCTTTCTGCCAAGAGATACCCCAGTGACTGCTAATTGAGCTTGGAGTCTTTTAAAAAGAAGACATGTAGTGGGGCCGCAGAGATAGCACAGCAGTAAGGCATTTGCATTAGATGCAGAAGGACGGTGGTTTGAGTCCCGGTATCCCATATGGTCCCCAGAGCCTGCCAGGAGCGATTTCTGAGCATAGAGCCAGGAGTAACCCCTGAGCACTGCCGTGTGTCTCACACACACACACACACACACACACACACACACACACACACACACACACACAAGATATGTAGAGTGGAAACACAAGCAAGACAGAATGGTCATACAGACAAAACATGTATTTCACATAATCAAGATGTGCAATCAATTTTTTGTAAGTCACAGATGATTTAGTTTTATTTGTTGGTGGTAATACAACAAAATTCAATAAAAATTGGTGAACTCAACATGCTGAAACTTGGTAGTTGCTTCTGAAGACATTATTTAAAGTATATGTGGTTTTGATTGACTTACGATTTTATGCAAAAATAGTTGTCATTGTCACCAAGTTTAAAAAATCTGAAGTACAAGATAAGGAAAAAGGATTGGTGAATCAGAGTCAACAATTCTTTGATCTACATAAAAGTTATAAAGAGATTATTTATGAGTAAATAATTTTTCTTAACCTGAGGTAAACAAAATTTCACTTTGACCTTAAAGATACACATGCAGCTCCTTAAGTAGGAATCATCGTAGGGATGTTGGCACTAATTTTCTTTACTTTGACATGGTGATCTATTTAGACTTTAAATGACAATTACACAGAGGGTTCTTGTACTTTTTCTAGGACAAAACATTTTGCATAAATATAAAACTGTGATGAAACCAGGAAATCTCAGGAACAGATTAGTTCGCCTATACAGCTCACAATCTCTTTACCCTTATCTCTGAAATTTTGCTTCTACTATATACTCAAATTCTTCCTCTTTCATGACAATTTCCTATCTTTGAGTATAGTAAAATTATATTTTTTTTCAAGAGGAATAAAAGCATTCAAAACCATGCACTTAAAGTTTGGCATTTGCATTTTCTATTTTGGACTTCCTGTTTTCTTATTTGCTATGGCTAGCATCTTCAGGTGACAAAAGAATAATGGTCTCCTGATTTATTAGCTTAGTAGCTGAACATTAGATTCTTCTGGTGAACTTTTTAAATTTTATTCATTCAAAGGCTTATCTCTCATCAATTAAATCATATTGGTCTTTGCGATAGAATAAAGATCCTACAATCATTGTTTTATCAGTATTGCTAAAATTTGATATTTTTGTTTTAAGTTTTGTAGGTGACTCAGATGCTTAGCTTTAGTTTTGATAGAATGGCTCTAGTGTTTAATTAATAAAAATTCATTTGATAAAATAACCATCTTATGCAGAATTACGTAAAAATGACTAAGAGCATTCAAAAATGAAAATGCAAATTTTTAGACTAAGCTAATGCTAAACTTATATCATACTAGATTCATCAATTTCAGGTCATGTTCAGTCCTATCTCCACTTTGTTTCTTTGTTTGTTTGTTTTGGTCACACCCAGTGGTGCTCAAGGGTTACTCCTAACTCTGTGCTCAAAAATTATTCCTGGCTTTGCTCGGGGAACCATATTGGTTGTGGGTATCTAACCTGGTTTGGCCACATGCAAGATAAATGCCCTATCTACTGTGCTATCACTCTTGCTTCCTTATCTCCAATTTTTACTTTATTCTTTAACCATTCTCCAAGGTTAGAGAATAGCCCTGGAATCATACATGGATTTTGTCCTGAATTCAACAGGAAAACTGAAAGTTATTGAAGTAAGGAGGCTCTTGAGCTATAATATATTCTCTTTTCTATAATAGGTCCTTACAAAATGTAAGGACCTATTATAATGAGATACACTCACACTCTATATCCAAAAGGTTCTGGATAACAGCACACAAAACTTCTTAGTCTTTGTTTTTAAAGAGAAATTAAGATTTGACCCATTTACTTTCTAGCAGGTCTAGAGATAGAACAAAAAGTACGAGAGTCACAGATCTGAATCTTTTCTCCCGTTCTTCAACACTGTCTTTTCTCCAGTATTCTATAAAATGCATGCCAATATCTCAAACACATTTTTGTTTTAATTTAGCTTTCTCATTTCCCATTGTTACTAAGTGGGGTCTACATGCAGTTGACCATAATCCTCATTAGGGTGACACACTTTAGTGTTGGTGCTTGCATACATATTCACCAAGGGTCTATATATTTAGTTGTACTTGTGTACATTCCTTTTGCAATGCTGCCATGGTTTGCAGTGGTGCTCACATGTGTTCTTAAGGGTCACTGGCCCCAGGCTCATGTATCTTTAGTTGTGGTGTTCCCAGATCTATGTATGTGAGCTTGTACTGGGATTTCCAAAAAGCAAAGTGCTGTTACTTTGAGCATTTGGGTAGCTCTGTGTACAGATCTCTCAGCTTCATGCTTCCAAGGAATGCACTTTGAACCACTGAGGAATCCCCTAAATCTGACATGCAAAAGATTTGGCAATATACTGAACATATTCTTACTTTATTCTCTTTCTCAATATCTTTCTCTCCATTCCAGTATCAATGTCTTCATAACCATAGTACTTTTTGGACAATCAAGTCTTCTCAACACTAAATATAGTAATTCTTGTTATATTATTTTAGTTCTCAAAGCAACCTGGCAGGGTTAACTTCATAGATCAAAAATATTTGCATGCTTGAGTATTTTCATCAAACCACACAATTTTGTAAGTAAAAATGTCATTTAAAGCTGCCAAATTGTGTTTCTTTGTTTCCCTGTTAATTATCATTCGGTTCTAAATTTGGCTTGTTAGCACCTTCATTGTAATGAATTTGATTTGAAAGAGATCTGGCTCCTCTGAACTTGGGGTTTATATTTTTTAATTCATATTGATACCTTTAAAATTGGAATTAGTATCTAGAGAAGTGTAGCTGAAGCATCAATTGTCTCTTATGTCCATGTTAGGGATAAGCTGGCAGGGATAAACTGCCCCAAATCTGCATATTCCAAAGAATTTCCACCACTGACCCTGACCAGAACCTTTTGATCCTGCTTGAGAGTGTTTTTACATACTTGAGCTTTTAGGCAATACCAGATAGTTTATATCAATACTGGAAATTATGGTGGATTAATTTTTTGTGTGTCTGCAATTAGGGGCTATACTACCATCCTACTGCACTGGGACTCTATTGATCTATATCTTTCATATATAAATTTGTTTCTGCTGATTTTATTTTGTATCCTTTCACTATAATAGTTTATATGTATGAGAACAACCTTTCTTTAATTCTGCATGTCATTCTAACAAATTACCAAAATTGATGTTAGTTTTAGTGCTACCCAACTTGTGGCACTATTTGAGGACATGCAGATTTTGAGAAAGCTGAAGGATTCACTTGGAACTAACATAGACATCTGAGCTCAGAGCAAGCTAGATATTAGCTACGGATGCTTCAAAGAAAAGAAAGAAATCAATTCTATAGGAAAGGAAACTAAAATAAAATACTAGATATGTAATCAGGTTTAGAATAGCATGGTAACACCTATTATTGCTGTAGTAGTTCAAGGAACTGTTGAAAAATATTGAGGTCAAGTCATTTTTTTACCCATTTTTTAATAGTTAAATGTCCTTGGAATAATATAATCTTATCAAGGGCATTCTTTCAGAGGTAGATTAATGTTGATATGCTTGGAAGATAAATTGGGCTTCTGACATACATTTTTTATTTCTTAACAGCTATGAAAGCAGGCAATTTCCTAGAATGCAAAGGTTTATCTTAAAAATGTAAAAATAATTGGAAAGCTAATTAATTCATTCTTGCTAATTTATATATTTCCCTATTTCTGAATTTTGTTTTCAAACGAAATGATGCCATTGAAATATAACAACTTATTCAGTCATTATAAAGCAGGTCACTTCATGGGGGTGGTGATATCACAATTTACACATTTTAAAGTCTTTATGTTAAATTTAAAGTTTACAATGTACATTAGAGTGATACTTGAAAGTAAATGATATGTATGACATTAGAAAGAGAGGTAGCAAATGATTGAACAAATAGTCCTAATTAAAAAAACATCTTGAATTATAGTTTCTCAGAAAAAATGAAGTATGATCATCTAAGAAGTCTTAAGTTACTTAAACACTATCCTGTTTTTGTTTGATTTTTTTCTGTTTTTGTTTTTTTGGTGGGCCATACCTGTGATACTCTGGAATTACTTCAGCTTAGTACTCAGGAATCACTTCTGATAAGTCTTAGGATATCATATAGGATGCCTGGGACTGAACCTTGGTCAACCCATGTAAACTATATGTCTTACCCACTGTTCTTTTGTCTTTACCAACAAACTGATATAAAAATAAACATCATGCCAGGTTCAAACAATACCTAAAATAAAAATATAGCATGCAGGAAATTTCAAAGCGGACCTTTTGAGAAATGTATCATCTGCTCGTTGCTAAATTTGTTTCCCTTTAAGTTAAGGCCTTTCTCTAAAGGGGAGTGAAACAAACCTTGGAGTGAAAAAACCTTTCCCATAAGTGCAAATCTAGATATTTCAAAAAGAAATTGTATAGACATTAAGATCTGGGGGAGAGCTAATGTTATTCTATCTATGAACCTGATCCATGAAATAAATGAATATTTACAAACAAACTATACTCTAAATGAGATAACAGCAAGAATAAAAGGAGAATTGTAAGGATGGATGGGTTAGAGAAAGGGAAAGTGTGCTCTAGAAGACAGCCATAATATTGGGTCCTTGGAGTAGCCACCTTACCAAGACCCACGGTGGGATGTGTACTATTCACCAAGATATATTTCTGGACACAGTTCAATTCATTGATTCTTAATATTTTAGAGAATTCAAAATGTCAGAGTTGTGGGGCACCTGCTGATTTTATTTTCATTTCTTAAAACATTATGTTCTGAGATTCCCCCAAGCCAGAATGGTCTTCATGGCCAGATCTGGTAACCTGGGCCTTGGGTGATGGGATAGGGTGGAGGAAAACTCCGCCCCTATCCATTCATCCACAAGCTACAGAGGCAAGAGCTGGGCCTGGAGACGCCACATGCCAGGAGTGGGTCCTTTGCACTGGTATGTGGTGGGCACTGGGCTGGGCAGCTAGCCAAAGAACCCCCGGACTGCCAGTTAGTCCGGGGGGCAGATTCCCCCACGCCAGAATGGTGTTCATGGCCAGATCTGGTAACCTGGGCCTTGGGGGATGGGATGGGATGGAGGAAATCTCCTCCCCTATCCATTCATTCACAAGCTGCAGAGGTGAGAGCTGGGCTTAGAGAACCCATATGCCAGGACAGCTAGCCAAAGCAGATTTATCTCAACCATAGCAGACCCTCTGCAGGGGTGTCTTTTTATTTATTTATTTATTTATTTATTTATTTATTTATTACTGATAACCATATACCCTTTTTAACATAGTCCAAATATATTCTAATTCTTGACCATTTATAGGAAAGGAAATGGAATCTCCTATATATGGAGGATAGCACTCAAATAGATCTCTGAAGTCAGTGTCTAAGTGAACGTTACTTTCTATACAGTTGTCCTCTCTGACTGCCGAGCCTTATCCTTAAACATTTCATCTATACAATGTATATAGTCCCTCTTCTATATTGCCTTTCCACACCCAGAGACCTTTCTACTCCCCCCATATCCCAACCCAGATTTGTTATCTCCTTCTTATTTAACCATCTTTTACCCTCAGTTTTTAACTCGTTAGGCACCAAGACCGACCTCCTTCCCAACAGATCACCATCCAGCTCCTCAATGAAAGACACCCTCTCGATCCCTCATCTTGTGACTCAGCAAGAAACCACAACCAATAAGCCTTCTGACTCAAGCTTGTGACCCCTCTCAACCCCATCAAATCGTGAACGGTTGTATGATACTGGATTCAGCTGCAGCAAAACCCTCAGCTCAAGGACACTACAGGACTCTGAAATGCCGCAAATGATATCTTAAACTCTAGATCAAAGTTTGTGATACAAAAAAGTACCTTGGCTTTTACTCCCCACAAGAATATCTCAGAAGACCTAATTGGAGGCCTATATTGCCTACGTAAACTTAATACCTTTATAATAATGTATCTTAAGATATGTATTCCTAAATCCTAAACATACAGATAGCCTCCCCCATCACTTTCTTTTTTCAAATACCTTTTTTTCCTTTTTTCTCAATTTTCTTTTTTTATATCTCAATTTTATCTATATATTCTATTTTTTATATATACATATTTTCTCTACCCTCACCAGTTTTGGTGCTGCTTGGTGTTTGGTACAAACACTAAGAAAACGTCTTACCTTGGATAAAAGCTCAGACCACACCACAGATACTATATGTGTAATCTGTCATCCTTATCTGGAATAACACCAGCAATACAAAAGGACACCATGCATTTCTGTATCGGCACAGTAAATAAGGGGAAATCATGGACTCAGACACAAGATCTTATCTTCTAAGAATAAGAACTCACACTTTTTATACAAGAGTGCCTCCCATCCTGGACATATGTCATGTGGATACAACTCAGTCTCCAGGAGATTGGACAGTGTTAGTTAATTCTCAAATCCCAGATCCCAGACGTAGAACTGAAACAACCCCCTGCAACAACACCAGGAACTAAGCTCCATTGGGAGATATATTTGTGCCAGTGTTAATATGACGAGGACAGCGAGGAAATGACAATTTGACCTGAGATTAGGAGGTCCTATCCCATCACCTAACACTAAGTGGAAATCAGAAGATGTATTGTCTTTTGAACTATGAAAAATAAGAGCGCTAATTACAGAAAACTGACTTTGACAACCATGACTGGGCAGATGTACCTTGAGACCATTTAGGAAAACCCTACCCTAGGCTATAGCTCAGGTCTTCTACAAAAATCAAGATTTCTTAGTGCAGAGACCCAATTCTGACAACAGAGAATGAGCAGAACCTTTAGAACCATAATTTCCTAGACTTCGGCTTAGGGAACGAGCAAAAACATAGAGCACATGATACAGAAAACTGAACACACCAACAATGTTGGAACAGTACCTCTAGAACCTTAAAGACTCTATCCTAGGCCTTGTCCTAGGACCTGCACAAATACCAAGATTGCTTGCTACAGTGGCCTTATTTTCTCATCCACAACTGAAAGAAAAAGTTTTTGACACCACAAAAAAAAAAAAAAAATCTGGGATATGGCAATGAGAAGGTATGGAACCAGTGGTTGTTCCCATGACAATATGCTTCAAGAGTGGAGAAACCCTGAATCTCTTAGGCCATGGGAATTTCCTTCCTTCCCCAATACTTACTGTGCCTATACAAAAAAAAAGTGAGGTAACACCAAACCCTGCCACTGCAGCACTTTTTCTGGTTTTGTTTTGCTTTATTTTTTGTTTGTTTTTTGATATTTTCCTTCTCTTTTTTTCTTCCACTTTTTTCTTTCTTTTTCACTTTTGTGGATATTATTTGGTGATTTTTTTCTTTTTTTAGTAATTGATACCAAATTTTTTCTTCTCTTTTCCTTAACCTTTTTTTTTTATCTCCAACAGAATAGCATAACTTGAATCATTCAGCCTCATAAATTAAGGGGGGGAAAGAATGATACCAGGACCAGTCATATGAACATGTAGTATAAATAAAAAATGACCAGACTGGAACACCAAACAGAATAGATACCCAACCTGTAACAAGCTGTAAGGTGGAAACCAGTTGCACTAGGATTCTGGGGGGTAAAGGAGGGATATGTGGGAGACATGCTGGGAACAGGAGTGGAGGGAGGACAGCATTGGTGGTGGGAATTCATTGTCACTATGTACCGTAAATAATTCTGTGTAATGAACTTTAGTCACAATAAAAAAAAAACATTATGATCAATGATCAATGATCAATTTCTCGTAAAGGTCAACATTGGAATACCCAAAGCCCTGTGCTTTTCTTTACAGCAACATTATTCTTTGGGAAAAAAAATCAGTACATCCTTAAAAGAATCTATAGCATATTTTACTTACATTCTCTCCACCTTAGTAGCTATAAAATTTAAGCTCTAAAATAGATTTTGGAAAGCGATCTTTTATTATGATTTGAAATTGAATTGAATGGTATTATTTGGAAGAAATAACTGTTAAATGTATGCTTTCTATTATCTAAAAGTCCTTATTTACGTTTTATTACATTAACCACTGATAGTGTGACTTACTCAAAGTGATATTTTTTGATCTCTAAAGATTTGTAGGGATTCAGGCAGCTTAATATAGAGTTTGTAATCTATGTAACTTCTTAAAATCACGTCTGTTCTATCCAAGGACACAAGTTACTTTTAAATCTCTGAAAGTTTCTATGTACTTTCTATCTAGTACTTTCTATCATCATCATTTGTGATTATGTCTTCTCTCTTTTCTGCTCTATTTTGTAATCTTTGATGGATAAATTGTGGAAGTTGTTTGTGTCTCTCTCAGCATGTCTAACACATTTTATAGAATGGACATTCAATAATTATTTATAGACTGAATGAATGAATTCTATCAATAATGTCATTTGTGAATAGAAAGCTATAATCTATTAGTTCTGATATGTTTCAGCAAGTTATTCATTTTTGTATTTACTGAGACAAATAAAAAATCAGTTGATAGTCACATGCTTAGAAGGTTTAATTCTGGTGATTTTTTAAAATAGAAATTTTCGAAGTGCCAATAAATAACATTTACATTATTTGTTGTGCTCTATAATTTCATCATAATAATAAAATATTGTTTGGATATAAAAAAGATCGGACTAAACCAGCCTGGGTAGTGTCCAACCCATCTGTTTAGGCCCAAAAACACTTGTAGGGAAAAACATGTCTATAATGAGACTGTGACTTTTAGATTTGAAGCTTAAGTGAAGAGCTCCGTAACAAGCCTCAGATGGTGGTTTTCAGAGACATCTACCAAGGAAGAGAATGTTACCATTGCTAGTGATACTTTTGCCAAGAAAATTATAACATTGAAATGTAGGACACAGATGGATTTCCATTCTTCCATGGTAGTAATGTCCTTATCATAGATCTGGAGGCCATATCTGGTGGAATCACTCTTGAAACTAACCTTTTACATTCCTTTTTAAGGAGTTGGCTGCCCCCAAGTATGGTCCTTTCTCCTCCAAGAAGTGGGAAGAATTAATTTTCTTAATCTCCCACTAAAATTCTGGCTTTATGCAAGATATTAATGATACAACAATAAAAGAGATAAAATTGACTTTTCTCATTGAGGAGAATTAATGTAGTCATTGGTATTGAATCTACACTTGTAAAAAACAAGTTTGACTTAAGAACAAAGTGCATAATAAACTCTCAGAAAAACCATTAAAATACTGATAGCCATGTGATCACAGCAGCACAATTTATATAGCCCCGATTACAAATACACCATTAGATATTGGCAATATTAGAATTACCTTTGGTTAGCAAAGGGTAAAATGTGATGAAAAACAAAGTTCTTTGGATATAGTTATTCAGTGGAAATTAACTTTCTTAAGTCTCCCTAAGAATAAAACGGTCCAATAGCTATCCAAAGTTCAATATGGTCACTAACCTGTAATAAAGACATGAGAGATATTACAGTAGGTAAAGGCATTTGCCTTACTTATGACCAACCCCAGTTAGAATATTTTGTGCTACATATGGCACTCTGAGAAATACCAGATGTCACTCCTGAGAACAAAGTCAGGAATAGTCCCTGAGCATTGACCCAACTTGCTTCACCCACCAAATAAATAAATAAAGCAGAAAAAAAAAAAAACTTTACAAATGTATTCACCAGGTTTGCACTGGGTCAGATCTAAAGACTCATTCTTTTTTCGAAAGAGATGTAGAAGAAGCCAGGAAGAACTATGAGGTTTTTCAGCAACTCAGCAGAAAAAAACTGGCAAATTCAGGAAAAGAGGAATGGCCAAGCATAGGCCCTGCCAAAGACATGCCTGCAGCAATCATCACAGAGAATCACCATTTTTGCTGATGATCCTGCCTCAGCACTCCTCTACAATTCCCTTTGAAGACACTAATCCAACCAAACTTCAGGTACACCAATATCTGCGCTGATATCACCAGGACATTTTAGAGTGAGTATGCGCACCCTCCTTTAGTATCTTCCTTCTGCAAGGAGGCCTGGCAGCTGAGTGCACGGCCCTAAAAACCTAAAAACCACAGTATTGATAATAATAGTGCTTTGGATTTCTGGAAAACATTTGTTTGATACTGTCATCCCAATGGGAACACGCCAATTTAACAGATAACAACAAGAGCTTACTAAACATTTTGCCTTTGTATTAATGACTTTATTGGAGATAGAATATTTTTCTCATATGTGTTTGCTACTGTACTTCTTTTCTCTTTCTTTAAATTTTTTTTCTTGTCTTCCTTTTTCTTTTTTCTTTTTTCTACTCTTTTTTAATAATAACTTTGCTCTCATTTGGAAACAAATGCATTATGATTAACAAATTCAACTATGTGATACATTTTCTTTAAATAAAGTTAAAAAAGAAAAAAATTTAAAAGAATCTTTAATAGCTTTTAAGTTTTTTGCTGGTAATAAAGTTCAACTCACATTCAAAGTTAATTTATATTTAAAATATAATTTATACTTAGATAAATTATATTCTAAATGTTGCTTAAAATTAGCACAAAAGAAAAACTTTAAAGGAAACATAGTCTGAGATCAAACTAAACAACTTTTATCTTTGGCTTTCTTCAAAGGTATTTGGAGCAAAGGCAGGAGAAGGGCTAACCAAAGCAATTCAGATTTACTATTCTATCTTGAATGAATCAAGAAGTTAGACTTTTTAAGCTTAGATTACTACATCTAGTAAACTGATTCCGGGAGTTTTATCTTTTCTCAAATTAGCTGCCTTGAAACAGTCCTTTGACAGAAATCCTAAAATTACAGTGCATATGTACACTACAATGTACAAATGAGGTAAGTTTTGTACATTGTGCATGGGACACAATGGATAATGCTATGCAAATGGTTCTGCATCATGAGGCATCTTCATAATCAAGAGGGAAAAAAAGATAATCCAAGAATAACTAGGTTTGTGTATTGGAAATATCACATAGACATGAAACAGTAGTTGTGAGTTTTCGAGTTCACTAACAGGATAAACTGAGAAACGATCAATTATGTCAGTCCTTTGTAGGAGGTTATGCTAGTAAAGATGAAGTGTGAGAAAGTAGTAATATGGCCATATGATGGCAGTAATGGCAGGCAGTACTTGCAGATGTGTAAGCCTTAATTCTACAAGAGTTTGGTGCCTTTGAAGATAAGAAATACACATTAAAATAAGAATGAGAGAGAACAGATAAGATGCCCAGACAGGGCTCCTTCAGCATATCAGTTGGGACTTTTATAGATCTTCTGTCAATGCCTGAAGGGTAAAGTTTTGCAAGAATGCTGAGAGGCGCTGGGTGTGACCCAAAAACCAAAACAAAAAACAAACAATCTGTGAGTTGGAATCTTTCTTTTTTTTCTTCCTTTCTCTTTTCCTTCCTTTCTCTCTTTTCCTTCCTTTCTCTCTTTTCCTTCCTTCCTTCCTTCCTTCCTTCCTTCCTTCCTTCCTTCCTTCCTTCCTTCCTTCCTTCCTTCCTTCCTTCCTTCCTTCCTTCCTTCCTTTCTCTCTTTTCCTTCCTTTCTCTCTTTTCCTTCCTTCCTTCCTTCCTTCCTTCCTTCCTTCCTTCCTTCCTTCCTTCCTTCCTTCCTTCCTTCCTTCCTTCCTCCCTCCCTTCCTCCCTCCCTTCCCTCCCTCCCTCCCTCCCTCCCTCCCTCCCTTCCCTCCCTCCCTCCCTCCCTCCATTCCATCCCTCCATTCCATCCCTCCCTCCCATTCCATCCCTCCCTCCCTTTCCTTCCCTCCCTCCCTCTCCTTCCCTCCCTCCCTTTCTTTCCCTCCCTCCCTCTCCCTCCCTCCCTTCCTCTCCCTCCCTCCCTTCCTCTTTTTTTTTTTTTTGGCACAGCAATTGGTGCTCAGGGCATACTCCTGACTCTGTGCTTAGAAATTGCTCCTGGTAGGCTAAGGAACCATATGGGATGCCCGAATTCAAACCACAGATCGTCCTGGGTCGGCTTCGTGCAAAGCAAATAAATGTCCTACCTTTGTGCTATCTCTCTGGCTCCAAGTTGGAATCTTTCTAATTTGCTTTGGACAAAGAAGCATTAAAATAATGTTTAATTAAACATAGAAAGTGTGGCTACTGACACACCATTAATTTTAAATAGCACACACATGTAAATACAATTGATATATTGCAGGTAGAAACTTTGTTGGTGACAATTATGGAAATAAATGAAAAATTGCAGATTTATTAAGATAATGTAAAAAAATATTTTTTTGTTTTTTGATTTTGTTTTTTGTTTTTTTTTTTGTTTTGTTTTGTTTTGTTTTTTTTTTGTTTTTTTTTTTTTAGTTTTGGGCCATACCTGGTGATGCTCAGGGGTTACTCCTGGGCTATACACCCAGAAATCGCTCCTGGCTTGGGGGATTATATGGGACACTGAGGATCTAATCAAGGTCTGTCCTGGATCAGCCGTGTGCTGCGCTATCGCTCCAGTCCCAAAGATAATGTAAATTATTATAGAAAAGAACAGTTGTCTTTAATAGCTTTTTCCTGTTTTTCCTCCTATTAATTTTTTCCATTTTAAAAGACAGAATCATATGATTCTAATAATTGGCTTATAAATTGAATTATTTACTGCATAGCTGATCTTTGCTTTAGCTTTTAAAATAACCAAAAAATATACCTGTTGCTTCATTGATTTAAAACAGTACAGTAGAACCTAAAGGGTACTGCCCCTGTGTACTGCCAGATTATCACAGGAAATCTGAATTGTGATGATCTTTTCTTTTTTCATTTTCTTCAGATCTTCATTTAATCCCATTGCCATCTGAATAATACTACCTTGTATGGTTATTAAATCAGTGTCAATTTTTACTTTGTATATACTAGATTATGATGAATGTAATAGACTTCTAAAACTACTTTGAACATTTATTACTAATTTTGCATTGAGTCTCTCATTGTGGTGCACCCTATGAGGGGACATAGCCCTTCAGTTTATGAAGTCTTTCATGATTGTGTTACTGTAAGATTTAAATACACATTCTTACATGTTTTCTGTTGTTCACAGATAAACTTTTTCTTAAAATAACATATATTTATGTTCTATATCTGGAAATATATATATATATATATATATATATATATATATTTGAGGGGTCGCCTAGGATTCTTAAAATACAGATTAATAGATATTTCACTTTAAGAAGATGCCAAAGTGTCTTTCAGAATGGTTGGACCAAATTTCATGAAACAAAAGAGCTTCTCTCAATTAATAATTACTCCAATATATGGTATCTTTAGACACCTTAGTGGAGTATAGCCAGTGGTGTCTAGAACTATTCCCAACTTTGTTTTTTTGATTTGCTCCATATATTGTTAGCTCTGGGCTTCATAAATGACCCACAAAAACTGATAGAAAATGGGTAATGCAAAAGCAGAGGAGTTCATTGGAGATGCCAGATGCTTGTGCCACTACTCTTGGTGACCCTAAGGGGAGTTCACCAGTCATTTTATAAGGCTTCTGGGGCCTCAAGCTAGAGGGTAAAACATAGGTTCTTAGTATATGTTGCATCAGTCAGGTTTAAACTGGTTGGCTGAAATAGTGGAGGAGCAGCTCGGGTACCAGTCGACCTTTGGGCATCAGCTAGATAGATTTATCACCTACATTCCACTTAGGTACCTGCAGGTCCCAGAGTGTAATCAGTCTTCAGGTGCAATTAAATTTCTTAGTTTATTGGTGATTTACCTAAACTATCTGACAATCCTGGCATTTCTCAAAATGCACCCTCTATGTTCCGGAAACTAATTGTTTGCTCAAGACAAAGTTCCCCTTTTGTCAAGCTAAGCCTGTCATGGCAGTCCTTAGGTTTAAAGCAAAGCACAGTTACAGAAATAAAACAGCAGTTAATTCTAAACTTACATTCTAACATTTTCTTCTAACAATAGTATTTAAAGGACCACGTGTTGCTGGTGATCAAATCCACTCATTCTACATGCGAAGAATGCAATTACACCATTGAGTTATTGGTCTTATCATTTATATATACATATAAACAAATATGTGCATATATAACACATAGTATATGTAACATATATTATATATACTATTTTTAAAAATTAAATAATGAAAATAGATTCCATTTCTATTTTGGAATATTTTGGTCATTACTGTCATTGAACACATTATTTGTCTACTATAAAATGTAGTTTTATCTTAAATTTTTCAATCTTTAGTCTTATTCTTAAATTTCCAAAAGCTCCTTACTGATCATAAGGGTTTCTCCTATTTATTTATTTATTTATTTATTTATTTATATTAACTTTAAGACTATACTTGGTGGTGCTCAGCACTTATTACTGGATTTATGCTCAGACTTGGGGAACCATATGGGATGCTAGAATTGTATTTAGTCTGGTCAAGTGTAAGTCAAGTGCCACCAACTGTACTATTTTTATAGCCTTAGGGAGCTTCTTTTATATAATTATCATTGATCTTTTACTGGTTTTGTGTTCTATAATTTCATAACTCAGTGAACAGAGCTTCCTATTTTAAGGCCTCACACTGATGACTAAAATTGATTCTAGTATAATAAACTTAATGATCATTGTTCAATAAGCAATGCATTTTATTTTACTTTAAATGTTTTTTGCTTATTTTAATTTTTGCTGCCCCTTTTCTCCTTTTTTTTTCCTACCTTCAAACAGAACCACATAAATTGAACCATCTTGTTCTGCCTCACAAATTGAAGGGGAAATAATGGAGGACACCAAGACCAAACAGTCGTATGAACATTGAGAAGAAATAAAAAATGATCAGATTTAAACATCAAATTTGAAGCCAACTACAACAGAATCAATACCCAATCTACAACAAGCTATACACAGAAGGGACCACTTATACTAGCAGCTCGGGGAAGGGGGGGCAAAGGAGGAGGGATATGGGGTGCATGCTGGGAACAGGGGTGGAGGGAGGACAACATTTGTGGTGGGAATGCTCCTTATTCAATGTCACTATGTACTAAAATACTACTGTGAATGATTTGTAATCCAGTTTGGTCAAAATAAAAATGATTAATAAAAAAAGAAATATTAGCCAACATTTTCACTGAGAAATTGTAAGTTTGGTTTCTGTGAAAATAGTATTTAACTTTTTTTGAGGTAAAGTTTTGCATATTTTATTCCTTTGAAATTCAATTTTATCTTTTAAATTACTTAAATCATTGGACAAATTATTTTCAAATTATTTCAAGTACTTCTTTAATATATATGCTTTCAAAAATATTTAGGTCTTTTGATGAACTATCTGAGATTTATTGAATTTCCAATCAATTACTGAAGTTGGTAAAATTTTCATCATCAAAAAAAATCTCCGGTGCCGGCGAGGTGGCGCTAGAGGTAAGGTGTCTGCCGTGCAAGTGCTAGCCAAGGAAAGGACCACGGTTCAATCCCCTGGTGTCCCATATGGTTCCCCCAAGCCAGGGCAATTTCTGAGCACATAGCCAGGAGTAGCCCCTGAGTATCAAAAGGGTGTGGCCCAAAAAACCAAAAAAAAAAAAAACATCTCCACATGTATTATAAAATTTAATTTTTAATATTAAAAAAAGAGCCTTGTGGAATTTTGGACTATACTTTGGTGTGAGGCAAGTTAGTATCAGCAGAACTGAGATTTTAAACCCATAAAATAATTATTCTACTTTTATTTAACATTTTCAAAAATGTGTTATGCTGTAAACTACATGCGATACATGCACATATTTAAAAGTTACCCTTTAGACATGTTATATCTATATTATGTTATAAATGGAATTGGTTTGTGATTTGTGTTTTTGTGAGAGAGTGTGTGTTTGTGTGTATTTGTGTTTGGATCTCAGTGGTATTCTGGACTTTACACTCAGGTATCATTCTTATATTTTCATATGTTGTATGTCCACATGTATGTGTGTTTTGATTTTTAGATTATATTCAGTGGTGCTCTGAGCTTATTCTTGGCCAGAATCTCAGATATTACTCAGGAAGAACTTGGAATACCATATGGGGTGCCCAGGAACAAACCTGGGTCTGCAATATGAAACGCAAGTGCTTTACTCATGGCACTATCTCTCTAGCCCATAGTTCTTATTTTTAATAGAATATTTAGTATGTTATATGTAATTGTATTAACCACACAATTAGTTTAACTAATTATAAATTATATGTATAATATTCTTATATTTATCATATTAAATTATTCTAAGGTATGTAATCTTTAGTATGATTTCTAATGTAAACCTTAAGTTTAATTTTATTGTTTTATGGTACAGAATAGAATGTTTAATGAGATGTTCAATAGGATAGAAGAAATATATAATATTATTATTCTAATGTTAAGGAGAACGTTGTTTAAACCATCTACCTTAAGAATTATTCCACATCCAAAGTTGTCTATGACCACCTGAAAGCAATCCTCTACCACGGAAGACCCTACTGCTGCTCTGACATCGATTTACTCAAAAGAGTCTTCCCTTAACACTGAGAAGATTTAAACAACAACAACGACCTGCGTACTGGACAGGGCTTTCTGCATTGCCCGTTAATTGTGAATTGAAATTAGATGCGGCTCCTCACCATCCTGACTTCAATGTAAGATATACAGATTCCAGGACCTTCAATACAGAAACATGATACCAACAACAGATACTTTGAAAAATATAACTGTATGGGCACTATAGACAATGACCGGGATTGGACAAACTAGTTTTCCTGGAGCCTAGAAATGGTCTTATGTCAGGAAACTTCAGGGGTAGGGTCTCCTTGTACTTAGGCCAGAATTTTTCCTTTCCATGACCCCCATACTTTGGTGGGCCCATGCAAATGATAATTGCCACTCTAACATTGTTTTTACAGTGCTCCTTTGACTCTAAACCTTTAAGAAACCACTAGCAAAAATATCTGGAACTGCAAAAAAAAATTGGTTTACATTAGTGTTAACATATATGCTTTTAGTTACACTAGCATTCTGGGGGATAAAGGAGGGAGATAAAGGATATATGCTTGGGAACAGGAATAAAGGGAGGACAACACTGGTGGTGAAAAGGCCCTCATTTATTGTCACTGTGTACCTTAAATATCACTGTGTAAGATTTGTAATTCACTTTGGCCACAATAAAAATTAAAAAAAAAATAAAAAATTTGAGAAAAAAGAATTATTCCAGATATATTATTATTTTCATTAAATTAAAATAGCTTTCTTTTACTCAGCTTTCTAAAAAATTTTTATAAAAATATGATAAATTTTGTTACATATATTATGTCTACAGAATTGATCATATTCTTTTCTCCATTCTTAATAAGAAGAATTAAAATGTATTTCCAGATATTAAACATACCATACATGCCTGAACTATATTCACATTACCATTATTTTATTTGACTATAAAATTATATAAGTTATAATTATATGTATTGAATATTAGTATGCATAGTTTATAGCATGTAGTATGTAATAACTAATATATAGTATATAGCATATAGAATATAACAAATGTTACATATAGCATAATCTGACTATATAAGTTCTAGGTATATTTGGCTATATAAGTTACATTTACCTACTATTATTTCTTAGTCACCTATTTTTTTATTTTTGGCAGATTTCATGAGTGCAGCTATCAAGTTAAAGAAATTTGGGAGGTTATTTAAATACTAAATTTTCTTTCTTATAGAGATATATTTAGAGACTTTCAGTCTTGTGATTTATGCCATGATAATAGGTCTTCTATAGAATTTGCTCATTTCATCTGTTTGTGAAATTTTATTGGCAGATATAACTAATAATACCTTATTTTGAAATGTTTTTAGAATCCATGCTAAAATACTATTAGCTGGAATGTGCCAATTCATGCATATTTTTGTGTATCAATTCATTCAGTGATCTATTCATTTTATTTTATATTTCCCCATAAAAAACAACTTTAGACATTATTGATTTTAAAAATAGTTTATTTAGGACTGGAGAATTAGTACAGTGCTTAAGTCACTTTTTGTTTGAAAGTTGACCCCACTTCACTCTCCAGCAATACAGATTGTTCCTGAGAACTGCCAGATGTGACCCAAAAACAAACAAAAATATATTAAATTTTCATCAGATATGTTTTTGTCTATTATCTTCTCCTTTATGAATCATTCAATTACTTTTCTGTTTTATATTTTAATGGTGGCATCATAGAATTTAATCTCAATTTTTCTGGACCCATTTTTCCTTATTTATATGGTACTCATTTTTATGTCTTTTGTTATATTATTTTAAGCACTTTTGTATATTTTATAGATTATATGTGTAGAAAATCCAATTGTTGCTTTTCTTTTAAATGAGTTGCAAATTTACCTATTTTGTTTATTTTCCCTTGATATATCTTTTATCATGTTTACTCTAATTATAATAAATATACCAACCATTTGGTTGAAGACCATTTAATTTTGTGGTATGGTTATCTTTTAAACTCTATACATTTTCACTTACAAAATTATTTCGAGGGGTGTCCTGAATTTTCAGGATTTCCAGCAAATATTTCCATCTAATCAAGAAAAAATATTTATTTTTCTAATGTTTTATGGAAAATGGCATTAGCTATCACACAGCTAACTTCTTCCAAAACTTGTCATGTATTACTTAAACATTAATAAATTAGTCTTAATTAAAACCCAAGATGAATCTTCACACATAATTCTTTCAACTCTCCAAACTTTCAGGATATCCATGTCTTTTGAATCATTTAATTCAGGAGTTCTTGTTATTCCCATCAAATTTTCCTATCAGAGAGTGCACTGCCCTCTGTGAATTCCACATACCAACATTGTAATAAGAAAGAAAAACTTCAAATAACTAATTTTTTAGTTAAACAAAAAAGAAAGCTAAAGAAAAAGAGAGAATATTTTCCTGATGAAGAAAGAGCTCATCATTACGATTCTCCTTTTGTTTAGTGCAGGGGTGGCGAACAAGTTCGACACAGAGAGCCAAAATTTTGAATTGTGAATCAGAAAGCCACACCACGCAGTGACCTGCCAAAACAGACAAACACACAAAGCATCAAAATTTAACAATAATCTATTCAACACATAGTGCATTCTGCCATTTTGAGTGAAGGTAAAAATCCTGCAGTGATGGTGAGGGTGTGCTGAATCCTCGACACTCAGAACTAACAGCAAGATGTGAGCCAACATGTGCCACACGGGTCCCCTGCTCTCTGGCCTGTGCAGTGGTTTCCGAGGGATTGGAGATGGGATGGCGTAGCCTGGGGACGGGACTATGCTCGGAGATCTCTCCTCAGAAGCAGCAGAACGAAATCCAAACTTGGCAAAGAGCCACGGTATACAAAATAATGTTAAAAAGCAAAGAGCCCCATTCATTTTGGCCGGGAGCCACATGCTGCTCGAGAGCCGCATGTTCGCCACCCCTGGTTTTGTGCTTGGTCATGAAGCCTCTTAGAATTTGTTCAGAGTTACCATTCATTACTTAAGAAGAGAAAATTAAATCTAGTGCTGTTAGACTATCTTAAACTATAATATTTCCTTGAACTCTTCTCACTCTTCTTTTAAAAAAAAATTATAATTATGTTACAAGAAAAAAATCTAATCCCATCAAAAAATGGGGAGAAGAAATGGACAGACGATTTGACAAAAAAGAAATACAAATGGCTAAAAGGCATATGAAATTATGCTCCACATCACTAATCATCAAGGAGATGCAAATCAAAACAACTATGAGGTACCACCTTACACCACAGAGATTGACACACATTACAAAGAATGAGAAAAAGCAGTGTTGGCGGGGATGTGGAGACAAAGGAACTCTTATCCAATGCTGGTGGGGATGCCTTTTAGTCCAACCTTTATGGAAAGCGATATGGTGATTCCTCCAAAAACTGGAAATTGAGCTCCCATGTGATCTAGCTATACCACTCCTAGGAATATACCCTAAAAACACAAAAATACAATATAAAAAATTCCTTTCTTACACCTATATTCATTGCAGCACTATTTACCATGGCCAGATTCTGGAAACAATCAAAATGCCCTTCAAAAGATGAATGGCTAAAGAAACATGGTACATATACACAATGGAATATTATGCAGCCGTCAGGAGAGACAAAATCATGAAATTTTTCCATACATGGATATACATGGAATCTATTATGCTGAGTGAAATAAGTCAGAGGGAGAGAGAAAGATGCAGAATAGTCTCACTCATCTATGGCTTTTAAGAAAAATGAAAGACATTCTTACAATAATTTTCAGAGACAAAAGAGAGGAGGGCTGGAAGTTCCAGCTCACTTAATGAAGCTCATCACAAAGATTGATGAGTGTAATTAGAGAAATAACTACAGTGAGAACTACCCTAACAATGAGAATGAAGGAAGGAAGTAGAAAGCCTGTATAGAGTACAGGCAGGGGTGTGGAGGGGAGGAGGGAGATTTGGGACACTGGGGATGGAAATGTTGCTCTGATGAAGGGGAATATTCTTTACATGACTGACACCCATCCATAATTATGTTTGTAATCAAGGTGTTTAAATAAAAATATTATAAAAAGGAGTGAGTGAGAAATGGCTGCAGGTGGGGGTTTCCAGGCAGAGTGCTGACTGCTCTACCTGCAGAATCTCCACCGGGCTGTGCTTCTTCTGAGGAACTGAGCACCGGAAGGGAGCCCTGTCCTACTCTTCTCTGTCTTTCCTGAACTCTGGAAGCTCTCCTCAGAGCCCTGGGAAGCTAACTCCAAAGAAACTACATTCGGGAGCTACCCAGCGAGCCAGTGAGTGAGTGAGAAATGGCTGCAGGTGGGGGTTTCCAGGCAGAGTGCTGACTGCTCTACCTGCAGAATCTCCACCGGGCTGTGCTTCTTCTGAGGAACTGAGCACCGGAAGGGAGCCCTGTCCTACTCTTCTCTGTCTTTCCTGAACTCTGGAAGCTCTCCTCAGAGCCCTGGGAAGCGAACCCCAAAGAAACTACATTCGGGAGCTACCCAGCGAGCCAGTGAGTGAGTGAGAAATGGCTGCAGGTGGGGGTTTCCAGGCAGAGTGCTGACTGCTCTACCTGCAGAATCTCCACCGGGCTGTGCTCCTTCTGAGGAACTGAGCACCGGAAGGGAGCCCTGTCCTACCCTTCTCTGTCTTTCCTGAACTCTGGAAGCTCTCCTCAGAGCCCCTGGGAAGCTAACTCCAAAGAAACTACATTCAGGAGCTACCAGCGAGCCAGTGAGTGAGTGAGAAATGGCTGCAGGTGGGGGTTTCCAGGCAGAGTGCTGACTGCTCTACCTGCAGAATCTCCACCGGGCTGTGCTTCTTCTGAGGAACTGAGCACCAGAAGGGAGCCCTGTCCTACCCTCTCTGTCTTTCCTGAACTCTGGAAGCTCTCCTCAGAGCCCTGGGAAGCGAACCCCAAAGAAACTACATTTGGAAGCTACCTAGCGAACCAGAAACTGAGCACCTGAAGGGAGCCCTGTCCTACTCTTCTCTGTCTTTCCTGAACTCTGGAAGCTCTCCTCAGAGCCCTGGGAAGCGAACCCCGAAGAAACTACATTTGGGAGCTACACAGCGAGCCAGTGAGTGAGTAAGAAATGGCTGGATGTGGGGGTCTCCAGGCAGAGTGCTGATTGCTCTACCTGCAGAGTCTCCACCCGGCTGTGCTTCTTCTGAGGAAACTGAGCACTGGAAGCGAGCCCTGTCCTACCCTTCTCTGTCTTTCCTGAACTCTGGAAGCTCTCCTCAGAGCCCTGGGAAGCGAACCCCAAAGAAACTACATTCGGAAGCTACCCAGCGAGCCAGTGACTCTCCTCAGAGTCCTGGGAAGTGAACCCCAAAAATACAGCATTCTGAAGCTGCCCAGCGAGCGAGTGAAAACTACGCCTGACCAGTGGGGCCTGACTGTGAAAAACTGTGAGTGCTGCCTGTGTGTGTCTCTCTGCTATCCTGTTGCGTAAACCTCCTTAGAGTGGGCTGAAAAGAGGCTCCAGAAGGCACTTAGCTCCACTTCGCTACGCAGCCGTGCACTCTTTCTAAGGAAAGAACTCCATTGCAACAAGAAGGAAAAATCACACTAAGAACGGCGCTATATCACAGAAGCAAACATTTCTCTCTGGACTGTCTTCTCTGTTGCATGCTCAGGCCTAAGATTTGACCCAGTGTGAGGCTTCATCCACGGAGGACTCCCCTCCCTTAGAGGCAAGTCAGCCCATCCAGAAAGGGAGGAGCCAGAGGAGTGTGCTGCCTACATCATATAGACAATGAATACCACCACAACACGTAGAAAAACCCACAATACAAGTGTGACAATGGGGAAACAACGCAGGCCAGCATCAGACATAGAGAATGAAGATGACAATTCTGAGGACCAGATAATGACTGAACAACTAATCAACCTCTCAGATAAGGACTTTAGACTAGCAATATGGAAGGTGCTCAACAGACTCCAAGAAACCATGGATCGAGTTGAACAGAACACTAATAAGAACCAAGAAAATATGAAGGCAGAAATGACAAAACTCCAAACTGAAATAACATGTCAACTAACAGGACTGAAAAAGTCAGTAAACGAAGTGAATGACAAAATGGATAAGCTCTGGGACAGGGTATCAGAAGCTGAGAATAGACTTGGTGCTGTGGAAGATGAGATACATAACAATTCCATACAGCAGGAGAGATTGGACAAAAAACTTAAAGCAAATGAGCAGACAATGGAAAAATTAGTCAAAGAATGGGAACAGACGAAAATAGAAGTCTATGATAAGATCAACAGAAACAACTTAAGAATCATTGGAGTCCCAGAGACCCAGGAAGAAAATTTCCAGGAAGAATCAACGGTCAAGAACATCATTAAAGAGAAACTTCCAGAGCTAAAGAATATATGTGATCAAATCCTGCATTCCCGAAGAGTACCAACCAAAAGAGACCCCAGAAAAACCACCCCAAGACACATCCTAGTCACAATGACAAATCCCACAGATAGAGACAGAATTCTGAAAACAGCAAGATCAAAAGGGGAAATCACGTTCAAGCAAGCTTCCCTGAGATTTACAGCAGACCTGTCACCAGAAACACTCAATGCCAGAAAGCAGTGGTGGATATTGTGACAAGACTGAATGAAATGAATGCTTCACCCAGAATACTATACCCAGCAAAACTCACTTTCCGGTTTGATGGAAGAATACATGGTTTCACAGACAAAAAAACAGCTCAGAAACTTCACAGACACAAAACCAGTCTTAAGAGAAAAACTGAAAGACCTAATCTAAGACAAGACTACCCAAAAGACACACCAAATTTTGAAATAAAGATGGCATTAAATCCCAGGACAATTCTTTCTCTCAACGTCAATGGACTAAATGCACCAGTTAAGAGACACAGAGTGGCTAAATGGATCAAAAAACTCAATCCAACCTTCTGCTGCCTACAAGAAACGCACCTGATAGTCAGAACAAACATAGACTCAAAATAAAAGGCTGGAGAAAAATCATCCAAGCAAACAACACCCATAAAAAAGCTGGAGTGGCCATACTAATATCAGATAATGCAAACTTATACTCAGGAAGGTTGTAAGGGACAAAGACGGACATTTATATTAATCAAGGGGTACGTAGAGCAGGAAGAATTCACTCTCCTAAACATATATGCACCGAATGAGGGGCAGCAAAATATTTAATACAACTGTTGACAAATCTGAAAAAATAATATCAACAACAACACAATAATTGTGGGGGACCTTAACACGGCTTTGTCAACACTGGACAGGTCAACCAGACTGAAACCCAACAAGAATATACTAGACCTGAGGAGAGAAATGGAAGAAAGAGGCCTAGAGGATATATATAGGACACTCCATCCCCAGAAACCTGGATACACATTCTTCTCCAATGTACATGGGACATTCTCCAGGATAGACTACATGCTGGCACATAAAACATACCTCCATAAGATCAAGAGGATAGAAATTTTGCAGACTACCTTCGCTGACCACAAGGCTCTGAAATTATTTGTGAACTCCAAAGGGACTCAGAAGAAACACTTTAACACCTGGAAGTTAAACAGCCTCATGCTCAATAACCAATGGTCCGAGGTGAAATCAAGGAGGAAATAAAAAGGTTCCTGGAAACAAATGACAATAAAGACACAAACTCTCAGAACTTATGGGACACAGCAAAAGCAGTACTGAGAGGAAAATTTATAGCTTTGAAAGCACACATCAGGAAGGAAGAAGGAGCTTACCTGAGTAGCTTAATGACACAGCTAATAGAACTAGAAAATGCTCAACAAAAGGACCCAAGAATAGGAAGACAGAAGGAAATAACAAAGCTGAGAGCAGAAATCAACGAAGTGGAAACTCAAAAAACAATCCGAAAGATCAACGAAAGCAGAAGTTGGTTCTTTGAAAAAATAAACAAGATTGATAGACCACTGGCAAACCTAACAAAGAAAGAGAGAGAGAGAAACCTTGATAACCTCGTATCAGGAATGAAAAATGAGAGATCACTACTGATATGACAGAGATTCAAAGGGTAATCAGAAACTACTTTGAAAAACTCTACGCCACTAAAAATGAGAACCTGGAAGAAATGGATAAATTCTTGGACTCTTATAATCTTCCACAGTTGAAGGAAGAGGATGTAGCATATCTAAACACCCCCATCACCATTGATGAAATTAAAACAGTAATCAAATGTCTGCCGAAAAACAAAAGCCCAGGTCCAGATGGATTCACTAATGAATTCTATCAAACTTTCCAAGAGGAACTACTGCCAATCTTGGCAAGACTCTTTCATGAAATTGAACAAACAGAAACACTTCCAAATAGCTTTTATGAAGCCAACATCACCTTGATACCTAAACCAGACAGAGACGCTACCAAAAAAGAAAATTACAGACCAATATCACTGATGAATGCAGATGCAAAGATCCTCAACAAAATCCTGGCAAATAGGATTCAATGCCTCGTTAAGAAGATCATCCACTACGATCAAGTAGGTTTCATCCCAGGAATGCAAGGATGGTTTAACATCCATAAATCTATCAACATAATACACAACATCAATAACAAGAAAAATAAAAACCACATGATCATATCAATAGATGCCGAGAAAGCATTTGATAAGGTCCAACACCCATTCTTGATCAAAACTCTCAGCAAGATGGGAATGGAGGGAACCTTTCTCAATATAGTGAAGGCCATCTACCACAAGCCAGTGGCAAATATTATCCTCAATGGAGAAAAACTGAAGCCTTCCCTCTAAATTCTGGCACAAGACAAGGCTGTCCTCTCTCACCACTCCTATTCAACATAGCACTGGAAGTACTTGCTATAGCGATTAGGCAAGAAAAGGATATCAAGGGAATCCAGATAGGAAAGGAAGAAGTCAAGCTCTCACTGTTTGCAGATGACATGATACTCTACTTAGAAAACCCTAAAGACTCTATCAAAAAGCTTCTAGAAACAATAGACTCATATAGCAAGGTGGCAGGCTACAAAATTAACACACAAAAAATCAATGGCCTTTCTATATACCAATAGTAATAAGGATGAAATGGACATTAAGAAAACAACCCCATTCACAATAGTGCCACACAAACTCAAATATCTTGGAATCAACTTGACTAAATATGTGAAGGACCTATACAAAGAAAACTATAAAACTCTGCTCCAAGAAATAAGAGAGGACACACGGAAATGGAAACGCATACCCTGCTCATGGATTGGCAGGAATTAACATCATCAAAATGTCAATACTCCCCAAGGCATTATACAGATTTAATGCCATCCCTCTAAAGATACCCATGACATTCTTCAAAGAAGTGGATCAGACACTTTTGAAATTCATTTGGAACAATAAACACCCTAGAATAGCTAAAGCAATCATTGGGAAAAAGAATATGGGAGGAATTACTTTTCCCAACTTTAAACTGTACTACAAAGCAACAGTTATCAAAACAGCATGGTATTGGAATAAGGATAGGTCCTCAGATCAGTGGAATAGGCTTGAATACTCAGAAAATGTTTCCCAGAGATACAACCATCTAATTTTGATAAAGGAGCAGGAAATCCTAAATGGAGCAGGGAAAAGCCTCTTCAACAAGTGGTGTTGGCACAATTGGATAGCCACTTGCAAAAAATTAAACTTAGACCCCCAGCTAACATCATGTACAAAGGTAAAATCCATTTGGATTAAAGACCTCGATATCAGCCCCAAAACCATAAGATATATAGAACAGCACATAGGCAAAACACTCCAGGACATTACAGGCATCTTCAAGGAGGAAACTGCACTCTCCAAGCAAGTGAAAGCAGAGATTAACAGATGGGAATATATTAAGCTGAGAAGCTTCTGCACCTCAAAGGAAATAGTGCCCAGGATACAAGAGCCCCCCACTGAGTGGGAGAAACTATTCACCCAATACCCATCAGATAAGGGGCTAATCTCCAAAATATACAAGGCACTGACAGAACTTTACAAGAAAAAAACATCTAACCCCATCAAAAAATGGGGAGAAGAAATGAACAGACACTTTGACAAAGAAGAAATACACATGGCCAAAAGACACATGAAAAAATGTTCCACATCACTAATCATCAGGGAGATGCAAATCAAAACAACGATGAGATACCACCTCACACCCCAGAGAATGGCACACATAACAAAGAATGAGAATCAACAGTGTTGGCGGGGATGTGGAGAGAAAGGAACTCTTATCCACTGCTGGTGGGAATGCAGTCTAGTTCAACCTTTATGGAAAGCGATATGGAGATTCCTCCAAAAACTGGAAATTGAGCTCCCATACGATCCAGCTATACCACTCCTAGGAATATACCCTAGGAACACAAAAATACAATACAAAAACCCCTTCCTTACACCCATATTCATTGCAGCTCTATTTACCATAGCAAGACTCTGGAAACAACCAAGATGCCCTTCAACAGACGAATGGCTAAAGAAACTGTGGTACATATACACAATGGAATATTATGCAGCTGTCAGGAGAGATGAAGTCATGAAATTTTCCTATACATGGATGTACATGGAATCTACTATGCTGAGTAAAATAAGCCAGAGAGAGAGAGAGAAAAACGCAGAATGGTCTCACTCATCTATGGGTTTTAAGAAAAATGAAAGACACCCTTGTAATAATAATTTTCAGACACAAAAGAGAAAAGAGCTGGAAGTTCCAGCTCACCTCAGGAAGCTCACCACAAAGAGTGATGAGTTTAGTTAGAGAAATAACTACATTTTGAACTGTCCTAATATTGAGAATGTATGAGGGAAATGTAGAGCCTGTTTAGGGTACAGGCGGGGGTTGGGTGGGGAGGAGGGAGATTTGGGACTTGGGTGATGGGAATGTTGCACTGGTGATGGGTGGTGTTCCTTTTATGACTGAAACCCAAACACAATCATGTATGTAATCAAGGTGTTTAAATAAAAAAAAAATTATGCATAAAAAAAAAAGATTAAAATCCTCACAGTGTAAGCAAGTGATTCTTTTTGCACCCTTATTGCATACTTCTTATTGTTTGGATTACAATAAAACTAAAAAAATCTGAAAAAAAATATTATAAAAAATAAAAGAAATAAAAAAGGAAACAATAAAAAATAAAGTATCCTGTAAACATGTTTGAAACTTTTATTGGGATTACTTTGAATCTATCAGTTTGTAGTCAATGATATTTTCTCAAGATTTATTTTTATATCTGTTTACTATTATTTTTATTTACAGTTTGTTTTTTGTTGTTTTCTGTTTTATTTTTTTTTTGCTTTTGTTCGTTTTGGAGCCACACCCAGAAGCTCTCAGGAGTTAATCCTGACTCTGAGTGAAAGAAAAAGAATGCCTGCAGGGGATAGGAGAGGAGGGAGATGGGGAGCATTGGTGGTGAAAATGTTTCACCTGTAAAAGGGAATGTTCTTTTTTAATGCTTTAAAAAACAAATTTTTATTTCATTTTAAGATTTTATAGTTAACCTAAGTATGTTTTTTAATTTTTATTTAAACACCTTGATGAGAAATATGATTGTAGTTGAGTTTCAGTCATGTAAAGAACATCCCTCCTTCACCAGTGCAACTTTCCCAACGCTAATGTCCCAAGTCTCACTCCTCCCCACCCATTCCCACCTTACTCTAGACAGGTTTTCTACTTCCCTCATTCATTCACATTGTTATGATAGTTCTCAGTGTAGTCATTTCTTTAACTGCACTCACCACTCTTTGTGTTGTGAGCTGGAACTTCCAGCCTTCCTCTCTTTTGTCTCTGAAAATTACTGCAAAAATGTCTTTCATTTTTCTTAAAAGCCATAGATGAGTAGACTATTATGCATCTATCTCTCTCCCTCTGACTTATTTCTCTCAGCATAATAGATTCCATGTACATCCATGTATAGGAAAATTTCATGACTTCATTGTTCATAATGGCTGCATAATATTCCATTGTGTATATGTACCACAATTTCTTTAGCCATTCATCTGTTGAAAGGCATCTTGGTTGTTTCCAGATTCTGGCTATTGTAAATAGCACTGCAATGAATATAAGTGTGAGAAAGGGATTTTTATATTGTATTTTTGTGTTTTAGGGTATATCCCTAAGAGTGGTATAGCTGGATGATTAAAAGTTCCAGTTTTTGGAAGAATTTCCATATCGCTTTCCATAAAGGTTGAATTAGATGGCATTCCCACCTGCAGTGAATAAGAATTCCTTTGTCTCCACATCCCCGCCAGCACTGCTTGTTTCATTCTTTTTGATGTGCATCATTTTTTGTGGCATGAGATGGTACCTCATAGTTGTTTTTATTTGCATATCCCTAATTATTAGTGATATGGAGCATTTTTTCATGTGCCTTTTGGCCATTTGTATTTTTTCTTTATCAAAGTGTCTGTTCATTTCTTCTCCCCATTTTTGATAGTACTAATTCCTAAATGGAGCAAGGAAAACCTCCTCCACAAGTGGTGTTGGCACAACTGGTTAGCCACTTGTAAAAAAGCAAACTCAGAGCCCCAGCTAACACCATGTATGAAGGTAAAATCCAAATGGATTAAAGACTTTGATATCAGGGCCTGAAGCCATAAAGGTATATAGAACAACACGTAGATAAAACACTCCATGACATTGAGACTAAAGGCATCTTTAAGGAGGAAACAGAACTCTCCAAACAATTGGAAGCAGAGTTACACAGATGAGAATATATTAAGCTGAGAAGCTTCTGCTTCTCAAAGGAAATAGTGCCCAGGATACAAGAGCCACCCCCTGAGTGGGAGAAACTATTCATCCAATACGCATCAGATAAGGGGCTAATATCCAAAATGTAAAAGGCACTGACAGAACTTTACAAGAAAGGGAATGTTCTTTTTGTGACTGAAACCCAATTACAAGTATGTTTGTAATCATGGTGCTTAAATAAAGATATATATAAAAACCGCTGACTTGAGCTCAGAAATCGCTCCTGACAGACTCAGTGGACCATTTGGGGTAACAAGGATCTAACCCAGGGTCAATTAGTTTTAATGTTTATATATACATATATAAATCTTTATTTTTAAACACCTTGATTATAAACATGATTGTAGTTGAGTTTCAGTCATATAAAAAAACATCCACCTTCTGCAGTGCGAACATCCCAATGTTTTTTTATAAGATATGCTTATGCTTTTCTTTCATTAAAATATATTATTTAAATTAACTTAATAAATCACTTAATGCACTCAAAATAATTAATAAATATAAGTATCAGAGTGACTTAGAACTTAGCACAGCTACTTTTTGATTTTACAAATTAACCTTATTAAGGCTTTGTTTGTTTGTTTATTTTGGGACTATACCTAGTAGTGAACCTGGTTGTACACTTAGCAATTACTTCTGGCAGTGATTTGGGAATATGCTTGTCCATATGCAAGATATGTACATACCCCTTGTACTATTCTCCAGCACCAAGATTTTTCTTTATGATAAGTGAAAATTTCCTTAATTCAATTTTCTGTGTCCTAATTTTGCTTTTTATTTTAAAAAAGGTAAATCTAATTGCTCATTATTATGTTTTCTTTAGAATTTTGATAATACTTTTAATAACTTTGCACTACTATACAATATGCAGACAGAAAGTGAATTGATGTTATTTGCTCAACTTATGGTTGTATAACTTGAAAATTATATTTTTAATAAATGGTGCACTTTTCACAGCTTTACTCTAAATTCAATGTTCTTTCCATCAAGACTAAATGTAAATAATTTTAATCTATTTTGTAGAGCAAGACATCATAAAACTGTTGTAACAGTTCAAGATTGTTGTTACATTTCAAGTCATTTAAAAATTTATAAAGCACCATCATATGCTAAATTATTGATGGCTGGATTTTAGACAAACTATGCTCCAGAACAATCCAACAGCAGTATTTTCTTCCCTTCACCAGTGTTCCTAGGCTCCCTTTCCCAATCCCCAACTTGCTACCTGGACACATTGTTAAGTTTTAAGGATGAAATTTGAAGTTATTGTTTTCAGTGTTGTCTCTGTGGTTTAGATATTTAGTTATACCACTCCTTTATACAATGGATATACTTAGAGCCCTTTACCCCTGGACCTGTTTCTTCCCATGCATTTCTTCTTCCCTCCCTAATTTCTTTCCTTTTCTGTCCTACTCCCTTTACTTTTAATCCAAGTTAATCTAGAAAGAATCCCTTTCAAACATTGCATTTTCTCATCCAGTTATTCATTTTCCCACATACAAGTGAAATCATCCTGTATTTGTCCTTCTTCAAGCTTATTTTATTTAGCATGATATCTTCCATGATATCTTCCAGGAGACAGTACAGTGTGTAGGACATTTGCTTTACACACAGCTGACCCAGGTTCAATCCCTAGGAGCAATTATAGTCTCCTAAGAACCACCAGAAAGATCACTGAATGTAGAGCCAGGTGTAAATTCAAAAACCAAACCAGGGTCCAGAGCGATAGCACAGCGATAGGGTATTTTCCTTGCATGCAGCAGATCTATATAGGACCTCTGTTCGATCCCCAGAGTCTTATATGGTACCCCAAGTCAGGCACAATTTCTAAGTGCATAACCACTGAGCGTCAATGGGTGTGGCCCCAAAATTTTATATATATATATATATATATATATATATATATATATAAACAACAAACAAAATTTACCCTCATTTCCCCCATGAAATCTTCAAGTTTCACCCTTGTTTTAGTAAATTGCTTGATCTCATTTTTCCTTGTAACTGCATAGTATTCCATTGGGTATATATAGCACATTCTCGTGGTTCACTTATCTATTGAAATCAACCGAGGTGTTCAACATTTTAAGGTCTCTTAAGGCATAGTTTTAGCTTCACAAGTCATAAGTATCTTAAGCTCTCTAGATATAATCCAATATATCTATTGGTGGTTTTAAGAAAATACACTTCATTTTTTGTTTTGGGGCCACAGCCCTACAGTGCTCAGGACTAACTACTGTCTCAGTGCTCAAGGATCACTCTGGGCATTGCTCAAGGGATTTTATAGAATTCTGGGTATTGAAACCAGACTGGCCATATAAAAGGCACATGCATTAATCTCTGTATTATAGCACTGGCCACACAGTTCTTGAACTACCTAGCTATATATCTCTTTTACTAGCATAATGACTAAAAATTCTGTAGATATTATAATTTTGGTAAATTCTATGACTTTGAATACAATTGTTATTTGTAATATCTTGAAGTTAATGTTCCCCTTATAAATATTAATTTTAAGTCTCTGAGAGTAGATTAAAATATAGATGAAAAATTGATCTGAGGCAAGCAGGAGAATTAACTTTGAGTTTTTAGAAACATTATATGCATTAAATTAATTTGATCTACTAGTGTTGTTCAGAGATTTATGATACCAATTTTTAAGGGTGTTAGATTAATGATTTAATCTTGACAAGCTGACACAATATTTATACTAGTTATTATTATTATTTATTTTTTATTTTATTAAGTATATTTTAATTTATTGTATGTCATAAAATGCACCAGGGAAGTTTCTAAAGAAAGATTTGATATATAACAAAATACCAGAAGCCTCCAGGAACTTTTACACAGCTATTGGTGTGTGTATGTAATTGATTATAATGTTTCAGAACTTTGCTAGAAGTTGTATAGGCATTTATCACTGAATTTCTAATTCTACTTATAGAAAGTTATTACTATTTTTTTTTACCAACGCATCCAGTGGAGCTCAGGGGTTACTTCTGACTTTTATTTCTTTTTTAATTAAAGTCTTCTTCCTTTTCTAAAAATAATTTTTATTGTGACCAATGTGAATTACAAATCTTTCACAGTAATATTTGAGGTACATAGTGGCACAGATATATTTTTCAGTAACTTTTCCATATATGGAAACCAGGGCATGGATACTGTTAGAACTTCTGTTCCAGTGTAACTTATATTGTAGTAGAATTGGAAAAATAAAATAAATATTGAATGCAATGATCAAATAATGATAACTTCTATTAATATAAAGAAACCTAAAATACCAACTAGTGTATGACAACAGTGGCTACATTCAAGTTGATAAAGGAGACACAAGGAAATGAGCTCTGTAGTGGTTTGACATAGAAAGAATAGGCAGAAGTAAATAAGAGGTGAACTAGATAAACCAAGAGTATGTATGTATGTATGTATGTATGTATATACATAAACATATACATATATAAGTAAAAGGACTTACAGGTAATCGGGTATGGGAAGGAAAGAGACTATAGACTTAAAATTTTCCTGCACCGATTCAATGGGGAGATATAAAATTTGAGTTAGTAATATACATTAATTGGGAGAGAGAGGGTGGCATCATGATTTGTTTTTGTTTGTGAAGGGTGAAATTTTGGCCATATTAAGTGAAAATATACTTGAAACATTCTAGTAAAAATATTTCAGTAAATATTTGAAGCTTTTTTGAATAAAAATGATAATTTTGCTGAACATTAGAGATGTCTAGAAAAGGTATATCACTGTCCCCAAGTTGCATAGCTGGCAAACATATAGCCATTTAAATTAGGATATAGGTCTAAGAAAAACACTGTGTCTCGTGAGCATCTCAGACTGAAGCACCTTCCTCCTATCCAAATATCTATTTATCTACCTATCATCTACCTACTATCTATCTATCTATCTATCTATCTATCTATCTATCTATCTATCTTTCTACTGTCTACTTATCTACTTCCTAATAACTGGTAATGTATATACATGGATTGCTGTGCAGAATAACACATTGCCATTCGCTATGATTGCTGGACATGGAGTTATTCACTTATAAAATTCACAGTAGGAAGATTCATGGACACTCCTGTATTGTAATCACTGCACAGATAACATACACAGGTGCATTGGGGCCAGCTTATATCTGGATTGATTTCCCAAGGGAGCTCTAGCTGAAATTCTGAGCAGAAAAATAATGTAGGCTTTAAGAGTGCTTAACATTTAGAATATTCAGAAAAGTACTTTTCAGGCACAGAAGTTAAACAGCTCATTATTTAGCACCATGGAGAGAAGCCACTTTATGGAATTTTGATGCACTTACCAAAAAATCCTAAGCAAAAGGAAGAAGTATTTTTGAATATTTGGGTCAGTTCTGTTAGAGGAAATTGTACAATGTCTGTTTTTAATGCATTGTAAAGGTAGTTCAAAAATCAATGCACATAGTTCAGTGGTACCAAGGATAAAATGTTCTCTTCATTGCTGCCCACCTGTTATATGAGAAGAGATCATGTCACAATCATTTTAATGTCATATTTGCCATACCACAAATTAAATAAAAGAATTATCTTTATTTGTTCAAAACACCCCGATTCACAACTGAATCCTGATAGCTTTGGTGACTGTCTTGTGGACCTCATTGTTTCCGCAAATTCAGTCTCCTGGAAGCAGTAAACCCTGAACACAGCCCAGCCTGGTAAGCAGATTCAGACATGCTGCAAGTCAAGTTGCCTCCAGGGTACTTGGAGAGCTCAGGGAAGGCGACTGATGTACACACCACGGGGGGGAGCTCTCAGAGGATATTGGCAGCAATTCAGTTGCCAACCAGCTGCAAAAAGCTTTAAAGGACAGTGTTGCATAAAAAATGAAAAATGTTGATTGAGGACATATTGCCCTTGATTGAATGCTGAAGAAAACCTGCTGGCAGAAAAATAGATATGAGAAAGAAGGGAAAAAAGGCGGGGGGAGGAAAAAATAGTGTCCCTTTCTACCAGCTGTGGCGAAAGCCCTATTTTTCAGCTCATAGCGAGTGTAATTTAAGTGAGATCTTTCGCTGCCTCCTAAAAATCCAATCCTAGGGATCCTTCGGAATCTTTCCATCTTTTACTTTAGAGTAGTTTATGCTACAAATAGTTATAACCAATCTGAAAATGCTTTTGTAATTGATTCTCTTTGAATCTTATTCTTGTTGTCTTTGACTATAGCTCTCAAAAAGGTAGAGGAAAGAATGAATATTTAAAGCTCAGATAGTCATGTTTTAAGGCTTAGACTCCAGTGATATAATTTGGTTATATTTTATATATAGTATTGCAGATAATATATATATGTATATATATATATTTGTTATTTATTCCAGTGGATACTTGATTATTACCAGCAAATAGTGAGACTTTCTCTAACATATTCAAACTCATATGATCAGTAGTTTAAGTCTACTTATAATGTTAAGCTTTAAAAAATTTAAATGCCAGTTAATTGCTTAGTTATAATATTCTTTCCTTTTTATGTTTTCTATTAATTTATCTCTGTTTTCTCTTTTTATTAAGTTGATTTTACTTGCTTTTCTTTTCCCCTCTTCTCTACTCATCTCTTTCTTCTAGGCAATATTGGTTTATAAGAGCATAAATGTTTATATGTTTGGGGTACAAGTTATTATAACATACTCATCTCTCATAACATAACATACTCATACTCAAATATCTCTCCAGCACTATCCATAAGATTATTTATTTCCACTCTTCACACCCACTAAACTAAGAACCAATAAGCTTAAGGGTTACTTCTTAAATTTACTTTATTAAAAGGACATACAACACATAATTAAGATATTTAACCGTAATACATTTGTTTCCAGATAAGTGAAAATAAAATTATTTTAAAAAAATAGAAAAAAAATTAAAGTAAAGGGGCTGGAGAGATAGCACAGTGGTAGGGCATTTGCCTTGCATGCAGTCAACCCAGAACAGATGGTAGTTCGATTCCTGGCATCCCATATGGTCCCCTGAGTCTGCCAGAGGTGATTTTTGAGCACAGAAAAAACCCTGAGCACCACTAGGTGTGACCCAACTCCCCTATAAAGTAAAGTAACTAGAAGATTTGTTAAAATTATTATATCTCCAATGAGGTCATTAGGGCATTGGCAGAAGATTTAGTAAGCTCTTGTTGCTAGCTGTTAGTTCATTTGTTTCCAAATATTAAGTGACCTCAATTACACATTGGCATCTGAATTGGTGTGTTCCTATAGGATGACAATATCAAACAAATGAAGTTGTCCAGTAATCCAGTTGTCCAGTAATTCCTTAGACTGTGACTTTTATTGGGTGTGCTCTCAGATACCAGATCTTCTGGAAGTAGTAGAATGAAAATAGAGGGGTATGCCTACTCTTACTCTAAAATATCAGCATACATGAAATTTTTCAGATTGGTGTTTCTGCAGAAACTCATAGAAGAGTGGTGAAGCAATACCATAAGCAAGGTGGCAATTATGGATGATGGAAGCAGCAGATGTGGCCTTTGGCAGAAAATACACTTAATTCACCATCTCTTTCAGAGATTGCCAGATTTCAGCTGTATAGCCTGTGTAACTATGATTTTTCATGACAATTTACATTCCCTTAAAAGACAAGTGAGTCAGTGGAGTTGGCCTGGTGCAGACATAGCAATTCGGGGGGTACTCTCTATCCTCTTTTTCTTTTGTCATATCACACAATTCTCAACACTTGCACTCTGCACTCATAAATAACTGCAGGTAGAACTCTGGGACCATATTGAGTGCAAAATATCAAACTATCTGGTGAAAGACAAACACCCTACACATAGTATGATCTGTTTGACCCCTCTTTACATTTTTTCTCTACATATATATGTGAGTGAAATTGCCTGGTGTTTTGAGTAATTTTACTTTGTATGATCCATCTATGTTATATAAAATTTTAGTAATCCATATTTTCTTAGAGTTGAGTAGCATTCTAATACGTACATAGCACAATTTTTATACAACATCTGTTGTTGGAAATTTGGTTGCTGCCAAAGTTTGGTTATTAAAAATAACACTGTAAGGACCCCACGTATCCATTTCTTTTCAAATCAGTGTTTTTTAATTGTAGGTATAGATAATATAGAGTGTAGTTTCTGGGTCATATAGTAATTCCATTTTTTAATTTATTGAGATAATAATGTTTTCAATAGAAACTAAATAATCTCACACTCCCATCAAAAATTAATGAAGCTGTTTTTCTTTACAGCTCTGTATGTGCTTTTATGCTAGCATTTTTGTCATGCACGATTTTCACTGGGGTGGATGCTATTTCTTGTCATTATGATTTGTATTTCCATAATAAATAGTGTTGATGAACATTTTCTATGTGCTTGTTGAACACCTATATGATTTTTATTTAATAAAGATATTCAGCTCTTTTCCACATTTTTGATGGGATGATTTGGCTTTTTGTGATTGAAATCTGTGTCTCATATGTTTAAACAATTATATTTTTGAGGAATGTTCTCGATACTGATTGTGAAATATAGTTTAATCTGAGCAAGAAACTGTTTTAGCTTGGAATATTTATGCCTACACAAGCACAATTTTATACCTCACAAGATTTTCTGGACATATTTTCAATAGCTAGTCTAATTTCCACTTTAATCATAGAATATTGCCCAAAGAGATAGCTAGGAAAACAAACATTTCCATATTAAATTGATGTTACCCTTTTGGCTTTAACAATACACCATCTATTGTTCCAAATAAATTTCAAAAGTGCCTGATCCACTTCTTTAAAGAATGTCATGGGTATCTTTAGAGGGATCACATTAAATCTGTACAATGTTTGGGGAGTATTGCCATTTTAATGATGTTAATCCTGCCAATACATGAGCAGGGTATGTGCTTTCATTTCAGCGTGTCCTCTCTTATTTCTTGGAGCAGAGTTTTATAGTTTTCTTTGTATAGGTCCTTCCTAGAATAGCAAAAGAAATCATTGGGAAAAAAGAATATGGAAGAAATTACTTTCCCCAACTTTAAACTGTACTACAAAGCAATAGTTATCAAAACAGCATGGTATTAGAATAAAGACAGGTCCTCAGATCAGTGGAATAGGCTTGAATACTCAGAGAATGTTCCCTAAACATACAATCACCTTATTTTTTGATAAAGGAGCAAGAAATCCTAAATGGAGCAAAGAAAGCCTCTTCAACAAGTGGTCTTGGCACAACTGGATAGCCACTTGCAAAAAAGCGAACTTAGACCCCCAGCTAACATCATGTATGAAGGTTAAATCCAAATGGATGAAAGACCTTGATATCAGACCTGAAAGCATAAGATATATAGAATAACACGTAGGTAAAATACTTCAGGACATTGAGACTAAAGGCATCTTCAAAGAGGAAACTGCACTCTCCAAGCAAGTGAAAGCAGAGATTAACAGATGGGAATATATTAAACTGAGAAGCTTCTGCACCTCAAAAGAAATAGCGCCCAGGTTACAAGAGCCACCCACTGAGTGGGAGAAACTATTCACCCAATACCCATCAGACAAGGGGCTCATCTCCAAAATATACAAGGCACTGACAGAACTTTACAAGAAAAAAAACATCTAATCCCATCAAAAAATGGGGAGAAGAAATGAACAGACACTTTGACAAAGAAAAAATACAAATGGCCAAAAGACACATAAAAAACTGCTCCACATCACTAATCAACAGGGAAATGCAAATAAAAAAAAACCATGAGGTACCCCAGAGATTGGCACACATCACAAAGAATGAGAACAAGCAGTGTTGGCGGGGATGTGGAGAGAAAGGAACTCTTATTCATGCTGGTGGGAATGCTGTCTAGTTCAACCTTTATGGAAAGCAATATGGAGATTCCTCCAAAAACTGGAAATCGAGCTCTCATACGACCCAGTTATACCACTCCTAGGAATATACCCTAGGAACATAAAAATACAATACAAAAATCCCTTCCTTACACCTATATTCAATGCAGCACTATTTACCATAGCAAGACTCTGGAAATAGCCAAGATACCCTTCAACAGATGAATGGCTAAAGAAACTGTGGTACATATACACAATTGAATATCATGCAGCCATTATGAAAGATGAAGTCATGAAATTTTCCTATGCATGGATGTACATGGAATCTATTATGCTGAGTGAAATAAGTCAGAGAGAGAGAGAGAAAGATGCAGAATGGTCTCACTCATCAATGGGTTTTAAGAAAAATGAAAGACATTCTTGCAATAATAACTTTCAGACACAAAAGAGAAAAGAGCTGGAAGTTCCAGCTCACCTGATGAAGCTCACCACAAAGAGTGATGAGTTTAGTTAGAGAAATAACTACGTTTTGAACTATCCTAATAATGAGAATATGAGGGAAATAGAAAGCCTGTCTAGAGTACAGGTGGGGGTTGGATGGGGAGGAGGGATTTTTGAGACATTGGTGGTGGGAATGTTGCACTGGTGATGGGTGGTGTTCTTTACATGACTGAAACCCAAACACAATCATGTATGTAATAAAGTTGTTTAAATAAAAAAAAAAACAATACACCATCTAGATAGTGCTGATAGGTACCTTTAAGAACAATTCTAGTGCAGGAAATTGACTCAAAATGTTTTCACTTTTTGAGATGAACAAGTTAAATATTCACTTTAATACATACTATTGTTTGTTTCAAATATTTCAATATATTTAATCTTAATTTGATCTTAGTCTTTAATCAATCTTTAAGATTGAATTCTTTCTAAAGGCAGGACACTCTGGCAGTTGTCTGGGGATGATGAAGTGTGGGGATCATACCCAGTCACTTGTATGCAAATCTGTCATTCTATCCTCTAAATAATGAATTTTTCAAAAAGCAATCCTATCTATTTTGACATTCTCTAGATCATTGATAAAGAATATATCATGTGTAACAGCTTTGAGTTATCAGAAATGTAGAATATAGATTATACTACAGTGGTAATTAAGATCAATAACAGTTTCTCCCATTTAACAATGCAATGTCTGATTGATATTAAAATTTTAATTGGTATTAAAGATACTTGATAGAAAGCATCACTTTTCTTTGTTGTTGTTTTTTTTTTTTTGAGTTTCTGTGCAGCACAATTACTTAGAAATATGCAAGTCAAGAAGATTGGTCTGTCTTTAGTTTGAAAAATTGAATAATTATACAAAATATTCTTGATGTCCTTCATTGAACACAATACATACAAATGCAGATATAAGATTAGCTACATCTGTTGGAGCAACAATTTTATGGGCATATTGCTAAATGTAAGGCATACCAATTGTCAATTCTACTTTAGAGGGTGGTCTTTAGACTTATGTAAAATAATGTTCAACATAATTTTTATAATAATAAAAACTGTAATCACAATATTTTGTTAAAGAATGCCCAGTTAAATAATTATTAATCTGCAAGATAATACAACACTAATCAGACATAAAGTGTGAGATTTAGAAGGACATCATAAAACTATAAAATTATTTAAAATACTGAGTGAAAAGGGCAGATCAAAACCCTAAATTGGGACCCAAATGACAGAACTGAAAGAGGGGAGCCAGCCTTCCTAACTGCATTCACAATGCCTAGAAGCCGTGCCCCAGGTGAGAGGACTGACACAAAGGACAGAACCAGACTTTTTTTAGTCAAGGAACCCCAGGACAGGATGTAGAGAACACCACAACTGTGACAATCTGGAAACAATGTAAGCCTCCATCATGTTTAGAAAATGAACATGGTTGCTCTGATGATCCTAAAAGTACCAGCTACCTATTTTTCCCTTCAGATAAGGACTTTAGAAAAGAAATATGGAAAATATTTATAAAACTCAAAAAAAAAAACATAGAACTGAATGAGCCAAAAATAAGAATGAAGAGAATATGAAAGTAGAAATGAGAAAACCTCAAAATAAAATAATAGGACTGAAAAACTGGGTAGGTAAAATGAAACCTCACTGGAAGGCCTTTTTCTTTCTTTCTCTTTCTTTCTTTCCTTTTCTTTCTTTTTCTTTCTTTCTTTCTTTCTTTCTTTCTTTCTTTCTTTCTTTCTTTCTTTCTTTCTTTCTTTCTTTCTTTCTTTCTTTCTTTCTTTCTTTCTTTCTTTCTCTTTCTTCTTCCTTCTTTCCTTCCTTCTTTTCTTCCTTCTTTCTTTCTTTCTTCTTTCTTTCTTCCTTCCTTCCTTGCTTTCTTCCTTTCTTCCTTCCTTCCTTCCTTCCTTCCTTCCTCCTTCCTTCCTTTCTTTTCTTTCTTTCTTTCTTTCTTTCTTTCTTTCTTTCTTTCTTTCTTTCTTTCTTTCTTTCTTTCTTTCTTTCTCTTTCTTCTTTCTTTCTTTCTTTCTTTCTTTCTTTCTTTCTTTCTTTCTTTCTTTCTTTCTTTCTTTCTTTCTTTCTTTCTTTCTTTCTTTCTCTTTCTTTCTTTCTTTCTTTCTTTCTTTTTCTTTCTTTCTTTCTCTCTTTCTCTCTCTCTTTCTTTCTTTCTTTCTCTCTGTCTTTCTTTCTCTCTCTTTCTTTCTTTCTTTCTTTCATTCTTTCTTTCTTTCTTTCTTTCTTTCTTCCTTCCTTCCTTCCTTTCTTTCTTTCTTTCTTTCTTTCTTTCTTTCTTTCTTTCTTTCTTTCTTTCTTTCTTTCTTTCTTTCTTTCTGTCTTCCTTCCTTCTTTCTTTCTTTTTGTCTTTCTTTCTTCCTTCCTTCCTTCTTTCTTTCTTTCTCTCTTTCTTTCTTTCTGTCTTCCTTCCTTCCTTCCTTCCTTCTTCCTTCCTTCCTTCCTTCCTTCCTTCCTTCCTTCCTTCCTTCCTTCCTTCCTGCCTGCCTGCCTGCCTTCCTTCCTTCCTGCCTGCCTGCCTGCCTTCTTTCTTTCTTTCTTTCTTTCTTTCTTTCTTTCTTTCTTTCTTTCTTTCTTTCTTTCTTTCTTTCTTTCTTTCTTTCTTTCTTTCTTTCTTTCTTTCAGTAGAAAAACTGACTTTACTGTCCATCGGAAAGCCTTTTTAACAGGGTAATATTGGCTGAAATCAGAATTAGCAAGCTGGTAGATGAGATGCATAACAACCACATAAAACAGAAGAATGGGCAAAGATTCAGTAAAAGCAAATTATTAAGCAATGGAAAAAATCCACAAAGAATGTATACAGAAAAAATAGAAGTCTTTGATAAACTCAGCAGAAACAAGATAAGAATTATCAGACTCCCAGAAATCCAGAAAGAAAATTTCTATGAATAATCTTTAGTCAAGGACATCATTGCAGAGAAACTCCCAAAGCATGCAACCAAATTATGTATGCTCAAAGAGTACCAACTAAAAGAGATCCAGAGAAACACACTCCCAGATACATCCAAGAGTCAATGATGAATCCCACAGATAAGGATAGAATACTGAAAGCAGCAAGATCAAAAAAGGGAAATTACTTTCAAAGGAGAATTCTTAAGATGTACAGCAGACCTGTCACAAGAAACCATCAAGGTCTGAAGGCAGTGATGGTGACAAAACTCAATGTAATACTTTGCCAAGAGTACTTCACCCAGATAGACTTACATTTAGGTTTAAAGGAAGGATACATGGCTTCATGGATAAATGACAGCTCAGAAACTTTACAGACTCAGAACTACCCTTAAGAGATAAACTGATGAGGCTGGCAAAGTGGCGCTAGAGGTAAGGTGTCTGCCTTGCAAGTGCTAGCCAATGAACGACTGCGTTTTGATCCCTCGGCATCCCATATGGTACCCCCAAGCCAGGGGCAATTTCTGAGTGATTAGCCAGGAGTAACCCCTGAGCATTAAATGGGTGTGGCCCGGAAAAATAAGACATAAACTTAAAGGTCTAATTTAAAACAAGATAAACCAACAGCTACACTAAACTCCTAGAAGCAGATGACAATAAATCTCCTGGACTGTATCTCTCTAAACATCAATGGACTAAATGTACCAGTTAAGAAACACAGAGTAGAAAAATGTATAAGAAGCTGAATACAACATTTTGCTGCCTACAAGAAACACATCTGAATAGTCATAACAAATATAGACTAAAATTCAAATTGGAGAAAAATTCTCCACACAAACAACTCCTTGAAAAAGTCTGGAGTGGCCATCTAATATCAGATGACACAGACTTTAGACATAAAAAAGTTATGAGACAGAGATGAACATTACTTTATAATCAAGGGATTATAAACATAATATAACATTATAAATATAATAGGAAGAAATAAACTCCTAAATAAAAGAAAATATCAATAGCAACGCAATAATAGTGGAAAACTTCAATACTTCCCTGTTAGCCCTTGATGGGTCAATCAGGCTTAAACTTAGCAAGAATATACAAGCTCTGAAAAGAGAAATGGAAGAAAGTATTAGATGATAGATAGATAGATAGATAGATAGATAGATAGATAGATAGATAGCTCTCCACCCCCCACAAAACAGGATACTCATTCATCTCCAATGCACATGCATGATTCCCAAGAATAGATCCCATGCTGGTCCATAAAATATACCTCCAGAAAAATCAAGAGGATAGAAATTGTATGAACTAGTTTCTCAGATTCTTATGCACTGGAATTAGAAGAGACTTACAAACACAGAGAAAAACTTTAATACCAGGAAATTAAACAGCTCACTACTGGATAACCAGTGGGTCAGACTCAAAATCAAAGAGAAATAATAGATTCTTGGAAACAAATTAGAATGAAGACACATATTATTAGAATTTATGGAACATAGTAAAAGCAGTATTAAGAGAAAAATTTATGCAGTGGTCCTCAAACTATGGCCCGTGGGCCACATATTGTATTTGTATCTGTTTTGTTTGTTCATTGCAAAATAAGATATATGCAGTGTGCATAAGAATTCGTTCATAAGTGTTGTTTTTACTATAGTCAGACCCTTCAATGGTCTGAGGGACAGTGAACTGGCCCCCTGTTTAAAAAGTTTGAGGACCCCTGATTTATAGCTTTGCAACACTCATCAGGAAGAAAGAACCTACATAAATAACTTAATGACATGGTTTATAAAATTAGAAAGTGATCAAAAATGTATCAAAAAAGGTAGACAGAGGAAATAATAAAGTTTAGAGAAAAAATTAAACAAGATAGATAAACCACTAGCAAAATACAAAAAGAAAAGAAGAGAAACTAAGTAAACCGAAATAGAAATGAAAAGGGGAAGATCACTACAGATAATAAAGAAATTTTAAGAGTAATCAAAGAGTACTTGAGAAACTATACCACAAAACTAAAGAAACAGTAATGTATGAATAAATTCTTGGACTCAACCTTTCAAAGTTGAACCAAGTTGATCTAGCATAGCTGAACAGACCTATCACCATTGAGGAAATTAAAATGGTAATCAAAAGTCTTCCCACAAACCAAAGCTCAGGCCCAGATGGGTTCTTTCAAACCTTTCCAGAGGACCGACTACTAGTCCTTTCCAGGATCTTCCAGGAAATTGAAGAAACAGAAACAGTCCTAAATAGTTTCTATGAAGCAAATATCACCCTGAAAACAAAGCAGACAGAGGTGCTACAAAGAAAAAGAACTACAGACCAATATCCCTAATGAACACAGATGTAAAGATCCTCAACAAAATCGTAGCAAATAGGATCAAAGGCCTCATCAGGAAGGACAAGTGCCAGGGCATACCTAGGCTTTTTTTTTTTGGGGGTGGGGGGAAGGGGGTCACACCTGGCGGTGCTCAGGAGTTACTCCTGGCTGTCTGCTCAGAAATAGCTCCTGGCAGACACGGGGGACCATATGGGACATCGGGATTCGAACCAACCACCTTTGGTCCTGGATCCGCTGCTTGCAAGACAAAGGCCGCTGTGCTATCTCTCCGGGCCCATACCTAAGCTTTTAAGGGGGCTCAGTCCACCAGATGTATCCTCAGATTTTCCTGGTGGGTAGAACTAATTTAGCCCCCATGGTGTTCCTCAAAAGGCCCGCTGTGGATGCCTTTTTCCCCTGCGTGGATGGTTGAGGAATTTCCAAAGAGACACCTGGCATTACATTTTCAGCCAGTATTTGACTATCTCTCCTTTGTAAATAACAGGCAAAATAATAGCCTCTATCAAATAATTTGGCTCAGAAATTCCAGCACCAAAGTTTATTTGAGAACCCCTTTTTCTGGATATAGTCAGACCTAAAAGCAAAGACAATTTTTCTCTTTGCAACTGCAGTTTCTGGTAATCAAGGGCATAACCAGAATGCAGATTTTGACCCTCCTTTAGAAATAGGGAAGCTCATTCTTGGGGATTTGGTTCCTCCCTTCACTTAACCTCTAAAACTATAGAGTCCAGAGTAGAAAGATCAAGTTTCTAGATATTTCTTATTCCTCCTAATCCTGATTTTGCATTTAAAGTAAGCTTGCAAAGAGTTACCTTGAGTTGTGACCTTCTCTCTTGTAACTGAGAATTTTTACAGTCACACCCATAGCTTAGGTATTATTATTGTTATACTAGGCTTTGTGATTACAATTATTCTTCACCTGTGGCTAATTTTACCCCTATAAATTCTCCTGCCTATAAATTCTCCTATAAACTTGTCGCACTCCTGCCAGAAAAGTGTTGACCCCACATTCTCTGTGTGGTTTCATTTATTTCATATTTTATATGTGGCCACTTGTGCTCCTGCTTTCTTATCGTGAAGTGCTATGACCCACGAGAATTGCTGAGACGCAGCACGTCTACAACAATACACCATGACCAAGTAGGTTTCATTGCAGAGATATAACGTTGGTTTAACATGTATAAGTCAATTAACATAATATACTATGTCAACAAAAGAGAGAAAACATATAATCATATCAATTGATGCAGAGAAAGCATTTTATAAAGTACAACACCCGTTCATGATAAAAACTTTCAACAAGATGGTAATGGAAGGAACTTTTCTCAATATATTCAAGGACAATTACCCTAAGTCCATGACATCTACTATACTCAAAAAGAAATAATTGAGACCAGTTCCACTTATATTTGGTACAAGAAAAGGCTTCCCACTCTTGTCACTTAATTTTACATAGTACTACAAGTACTGTTTTTCTTGCCTTAGCAAGAAAATGATACTAATTGCATACAGATACGAAAGAAAGAAGTCAAGCTCTCACTGTTTGCAGATGACATGATACTATATTTAGAAAACCCTAAAGGATCTACCAAAAGCTTCTAGGAACAATAGATATCTATAGCAAAAATGTGACTGGCTACAAAAATTTACGGCCGTCTTATATACAATGAATAAAAGAGAAGAAATAGACATTAAAAAAAACTCTACTATTCATGCTAGTGCCACGGAAACTCAAATACCTTGGAGTAAATTTAACTAAAGAAGTGAATGACCTATACAAGAAAACTGCAAAACATTGCTTCAATAAATAAAGAGGACACAAGGAAATTGTGACAAAAACCTTGTTTATGAATTGGGAAGTTCAACATCATTAAAATGGTAATGCTTCCCAAAGCATTGTATGCATTTAATGCAAATCCTCTAAGGAAATCCATTACATTTTCAAAGAAGTATATTAAATATTTCTGAAATAAATAACCATGAATAGCTAAAGCAATCTTAGAATAAAAACAGGTGAGAAGCATCACTTTCCCCAACTTTAAATTGTATTACAAGGCAATAGTCATTAAAATAGCCAGTATTAGTATTGGAATAAATACAGACACTCAGATAAATGTTAAGACTTGAGTATTTAGAGAATTAGTATTCAGAGAATGACCTCCCAGATATCTAATCAATTAATCTTTGATAAAGAGACAACAGATACAATACAGAGCAAGGAAATCCGATTCTTCAAGTGGTGTTCTGACAACTGGTGTCTACATGCAAAAAAGCAAACTCAGACTCCATCTAATACCATGTACAAAGGTCAAATCGAAATGGATTAAAGAACTTGATACCAGATCTGAACTACAAGGTATATAGAAGAAAACTTAGGTAAAATACTCCATGACATTGAGACCAAAGGTATCTTCAAAAAGGAAACACCACTGTCCAAGCAAGTGGAAACAGAGATAAATAAATGGGACTACATTAAATTGCGAAGCTTCTACACCTCAAAGGAAAAAGTTGCTAGGATACAAAGGCCACCAAAGAATGGGCAAAACTATTCACCCAATACTGATCAAATAAGGGGCAAATATCTAAGATACACAAGGTACTGACAGAACTTAACAATAACAAAAAAATGTCTAACCCCATCAAAAAATGGGGAGAAAAAAATGAACAGACATTTTCTTAAAGAAGAAATAAAACTGGTCAAAAGTCACATGAAAAAAATCTCCACATCACTAATCTTCAGGGAGATGCAAATCAAAACAACACTGAGGAATTATCTCACATGACCGACTGGAACAAACACAAAACAAAATAACAACCAGTATTGGCATGGATATGGGCAGAAATGGGCTCTCATTTACTGCTGGTGGTAAATCCATTTAGTCTAGCCTTTCTGGAAAAAAACATAGATATGTCTCAAAAAACTGAAAATTGTGGTCATATGATCCAGCAATACCACTCCTAAGGGTATACTTTAGGAACAAAAATACATAATAAAAAAAAGTGCCCTCTGCATGCCTATGTTCACCAAATCTCTATTTACAATAGCCAGAATCTGGAAACACCTCAGATGCCAAAAAACAGATGAGTGACTAAAGAAACTGTGGTACATATTCACAACTGAATACTATGCATCTTTTAGAAAAAATAAAGTCATGAAATTTTCCTATACATGAATGGACATGGAGACTATTACGTTGTGTGAAATAAGTTAGACCATCTCTCCTGGAAAGAGATAGACACATAATCATTTCACTCATCCGTGTGTTTAGAGAAATAAAAGACAGTATGTTAATAATACCCAGAAACAATAGAGATGAGTGCCAGGAGGACCAAACCATGATATGTAGCTTACCATAAAAAGTGGTGAGCACAGTTGAAAAAATAACTAACAACTACCATGACAATGACATTTAGAGAGAGAAATAGAAATCCTGTCTTGAGGACAGGAACGGGGTGAGGGAGGAGGGAAAAGGGGGACATTGTTGGTAGAAGAGTTACATTGGTAAAGGGGAGTGTACATTTTATGACTGAAACCCAACTATGAACATGTTTGTAATCATGGTGCTTAAACAAAGAAATCAATAATAAATATTAAAAATATTTAAATGATATATATTGTGTGATCTATTTTAGTAATTAAGTAGCAACACAAATATTCAAAAAATATGACACATGTAAATAATAAATTTTTTATTTTTCATTACTTTTTTATTTTATTTTTTATTTCTCCATTTTATATTTAGCACAACAGCCTTCAATACTGTTATATTTATGGTTTCATATATAGAAATTTTCCTCCACCAGAGTGTTCACTTTCACCATTGTCCCAATTCTCTCATTCTTTTCTCCTTTCTCTCAGACCAGTTGACATTTCTACTAGTAGTGAATGAGGTCCCTTGGCCCACATTCATGCCTACACTAATTGTTTTTGCTCTTTCTGATGTGTTTCAGTCTCACTGGTATAAGATGATATCACTTTTTAATTCGCATCTCTCTCTCTCTCTCTCTCTCTCTCTCTCTCTCTATATATATATATATATATATATATATATATATATTGCTCACTTGCATGACTTCTTTGAGATGGCTTTTATTCACTTCCCACCCCTCCATTGTTTTTAATGTAAAGTGCTACCAGTTCTTTATTTTTCTTTAACATTAACCCTTTATCAGGGTTAATCAGGGCAGGCAAACATCCTCTCACAGTTTTGTTGAAATCTTTTCATTCTGATCATTGTAAGTTTTTTTTTTTTTTTTTTTTTTGCAGTACAGAATCTTTTTACATTAATGTAGTTCCATTCGTTCATCTTTTTTTGTTTGTTTGTTTGTTTGGCTAATGAAATTAAATCAATGAAGATACAAAAACGATTTTAATAAAAATTGATGTTTTGCGGCCAGAGACATAGCATGGAGGTAGGGCGTTTGCCTTGAATGCAGAAGGAAGGTGGTTTGAATCCCAGCATTACATATGGTCCCTAAGGCCTGCCATGAGTGGTTTCTGAACATAGAGCCAGAAGTAACCCCTGGGGCCGGTGAGGTGGCACTAGAAGTAAGGTGTCTGCCTTGCAAGCGCTAGCCAAGGAAGGACCGCGGTTCAATTCCCCGGCTTCCCATATGTTCCCCCCAAGCCAGGGGCAATTTCTGAGAGCTTAGCCAGGAGTAACCCCTGAGCATCAAACGGGTGTGGCCAAGGAAGGACCGTGGTTCGATCAATCCCCCGGCTTCCCATATGGTCCCCTCAAGCCAGAGGCAATTTCTGAGCGCTTAGCCAGGAGTAACCCCTGAGCATCAAATGGGTGTTCCCCCCCCCCCAAAAAAAAAACCCAAACAAACAACAAAAAAGAAGTAACCCCTGAGCTGTCGGGTGTGACCCAAAAACAAACAAACACAAAAAAATTGATGTTTTAATAGTTTGAAGTTGCTAAAAATGAACTCATGACTCATAAATAATAAATTTTAATTTTAAAATTGCCAGCATAAATTAATTGTAATTTAGTGATGAGAAACCACCTAACTCCTACTACATGAGGGTAGAAAAGAACACACAAAGGAGAAAGTATTAGTTATGCTCTCCACAAACTCAATATTCTGAGATGCAATGGATAATCTACTAATATTCTGAAGGAGTTAATCAGCAGTAATCTACACAGAGAAAAATAACTTTAGCTATGACATTGTATCTTTGGTAAGTCACCAAGCTCCTTCTAGGCAACTACTATTATAAGAGTGAGAGCTGAGTTACACTTCCAACTGAGTTACATTTTTATGGCATTATTATTTTTTGTTTTGTGGGGCAACACCTGTATATCCTAAATGCTTGCACCTGGCTTTGTGTTCAGGGCTCACTCTTGGTGGGTACATTAAACCATGTGAGACGCCAGAAATCAAACCTAGTTCAACAACATGCATGGCATCTGTACACTCTGTCCAGTCCCCATTCCTTGTCATCCTTGTTCTGCAATCAACACCCATTCATTACCTTAGACCTTGGATTCATTAAGCCTTTGCTTTCCTTCATAATATTTTTTATAATCTTATTTTGGATTAAAGAGAACTTGCTCATCTCAATGGTTGTGATGTTATTAATGAGTGATCTTGATATGCTGATGCTAAATTAAAACGTATGTCTAAAAACCAAGGTTATTGCATCTATTAAGAACTTAGTGGTCTAAAGGATACCATAAAGAATTTTAACTCTATCACAGATGAAGGTAATGTTTTCTTTATTCTAGTGGTATGACTGACTAGGTAACCCCTAAGTTAATTGGACTGGTAATATAAATAGGCATGATTCCCACTTACGTAGTTGTATTTAAAGTTCATCTAAGATGCATTGAATATACTTTTGATATGGGGCTTTATATATGTTTTGTGGAGCTCTAAGGCATGTTATTTCTATTCTCCTTTAAATGAATGTCATTTCTACGTTGAGATTGGATGCTTGTCAGTAAACGAAGGGCTAAGCCAGGTAAACATGGGAAAGTTTATTTGATCAACAAAAGACACTAATACAACCAATAATTAATATAGTTATCATTACAAAATTAGTGAGTAAGAAAAATAGAATGCCTGTCTCAAATACAGGAAAGGGGTGGAAGGAGAGAGGGGAGGGGCATTAGTGAAAGGAAGGTTGCACTGGTGAAGGAGAGTGTACTTTATTTGACTAAAACCTAACTACAAACATGGTTTGAAACCCTAATGCTTAAATAAAACATTAATTTTAATTTAAAAATCTTTTAAAAATATATGTTGTTTTAGATCAAAGTTATGGGGAAGAACTTCTATTTAGGATCACTGGTTTCTTATGTCCAACAAGCTAATATTTAATAAGGTTCTTTCAAATCCTAAGTTTTCCATCTTACCAATATACTGCATTATGATACACCAGGTTATAGATATACTTTCCATGTTTTATTTGAGTTATCTTGCTTAAATGTACAAGTAACATAAGAATGACTTGTTCTCAGAAAAGAAATAGACTTATTGATTTATTATGTGACTTTATAGAAAATAGCTGTTTAGAGAATTCTCAGAACATGCAGCCAGAAATATTTCTTCTGAAAATATAATATTTATGGTGAGATACTTGAGAATAGAGACCACTTCATTAATCTCTATACCTTATACATGGAGCAAAATACTTGCCATGTAGAACTCTATCTAATGGTGTTAACCATTCTGTTAAGGGGTTGGATAACTGAGTAAGATTCCAGTCATGAGTTGTCTCTTAAATTTACATGGTTTTGATTATCTTCAACCTCTTACATGGCCACAATAAATAGCCTTACTCCAAGTTAATTTGGGGGGGGAGAGGGTCACACCCGGTAGCACTCAGGGGTTACTCCTGGTCTGAGCTCAGAAATCACCCCTGGCAGGCACGGGGGACCATATGGGATGCTGGGATTTGAACCATTGACCTGCATGAAACGCAAAAGCCTTACCTCCATGTTATCTCTCTGGCCCCTCTAGGTTAATTTTTAATTATTTTAAATTTATTTACTGGTATAATCTCTGAACTATAAATAAAATTAAATTCCTAAGGTACAGTTTGGATTCTGAATTTCTGCAAATTTGATCTTTAATACAAGCCTGCTCTAGTATTCTGGACAAGTGAAGAGGAAGCAAAAGCTATGTTCTGAGCATTTTCAATCTATGAAAAAGAAATACCAGAGCATGTGAATTATACTGCTGCAAAGATTCTAAAGTTTTCTCGAATATTTAAGTTGAGTTGAGATCACTGGGAAATTAAGTCACAAAGCAGCAAAGTAACGCCACAACAAAGGGAAAAACAAGGAAATATATCGGTCTAGTGGTACTGGATATTGAGTTTTATCTTCAAGAATAAGCAAATATTGCTCCAGAAACAAATGTTATAGTAAAAATATTCAAAAGACAAAAATTAAAAACTTAGTTTATATTCACACTTACTGAATAATGTGGCTCACGTGTCTTTGACCTTAATTTCTGCCATTTGAGTACAATTATGAAAACTAACAAATTACTGAGTTTGAGCTCTATAGGCTATAATGTGCTAGAGACATCTAAGTGTTATGTTTTTTCTGTGGTAAAGGATGCATATATAGAACAAAGTGGACCTCTTTTATTAATATGACCAAACTTGGTCATCAGTTATTTAGCTAGGAGGAATAAAGGGCTAAAAGCAAGGTTGTGTTTGTACTTGTTCCATACGTTTCTGAGACCTGATTCAACTCAACTCAACATATTAAACTTGACAAAAGCCACAATGTTAATATTTATAACTATGGAATATGGAGAAACTACTAATGCTTCCTTAAACCATCATTGAAAGGTAATTATTAAACTTTTACCAACATGCAACTTCATACTATGTTTTCTTGTTAATTCATTGTTTTCTTGTTAGTTAATGCTACTGTTATTTTTCTTTCTCTTGTGTACAAAAAAAGTTTGCATTTATTTACACAGAAATTTCCAAACAGTAGCATTCTCTTAGAGTAGCAAAAATAGCCAGCATTTGTAAAAAGAGAGGGTGTTAGATTGTAAAACAGAGGCCTGTGCCCACCTGTATCTCATGAATTTAATCCCACCATTGATATATTATTTTATTCCATATGGAATACAAGTTATCAGAAAAATATAATCCAGTGACTCTTCTTTAATAATAATAACCACCATAGTACAGCAAAAACAACACAGAGATAATCTATCATTTACTGGTCATTGTAAGATGGTCCTCATCAGTAAAATGATGCTCACATATAATAATCTCATCTTATTGATATTAAATCAGTCACCTGTCATCAACAACCCTGAATATTGAATGATTAATTCATTTATATTTGCAAAAGTGGCATTAATCTATAAGTTGAGGGGTTGACCAAGCTTCCATCTCTTCTGTCTACTGTGCCCTCCCTGAGTTATCTTACAGAAAAATTGTACATACTTGAGAATACAAAAGTAGGAGTGTTAGAAAAGGGCTTCATAGTTATGAATACACAAACACACCAACTCGTATTTTTGACACTCATTCTTTGGTCCTGAGACAATTAAACCGGAAGTATAGATTTTCTGATGAGGAAGATGTGCTTTGAGTTCTAGTAGAGAAAATAAAGCACAGATATGAAGATATTGAAAAAAATTGGGGCGATGATTTGCTCACTTTCGGTCAGGGCGTCCCACGGATGTTTGCCTTCTCCGTTTTGAATAGCCTAGCACTTAAATGATCATTTTGTTCTCCCCCCATTCCTGATCCCCAATCTAAAAACAAAAGGCAGAATTTAACCTCATATCCTCGCTCTGAAATTAGCTCTATTGTCAAAAGATGACAGCTGTATCCTGATTTCAAGAATTTCATGTTAGAATAAAACAGCATTTTCGAAACCATTGTGTTACTTCAAACAGATCTGTAATGGTCCCATAGCAAACCATTTTCAGAAGACTTGGGTAAGTAAGATAAAAAGACACCATTTCTAAAGAGTTGCTTTTATGGGCTAGGTCAGAGTGCTCTTTCCATGTTGTTCATTCCCAGTCGAATTTCCTAATAGTCTATCTCCTCAGCTAACAGATGCCCGGCCTCATGTCGGAACCAGATCGCGCCACCGCTGAGATGCTATCCAGCTCCTTTCTTATTGAGCCGTTTCCCTAGCAGATGGTGCAATGCTGCAGGCATACTCCTTCCTGTTAATTACCAGCCTTCGCTACAGATGGAAATGTCAGTCAGCCTCACAGGTCCTGGTTCCTGCCATTGCCTCCGTCCATAGCCCTCTACCTAGGCAAGATGCTGCCAACACACACCATGTGTTTTGTGACTGCTGACTAGGCAGGCAACAAAAAACAACTTACTTCATGAATATTCATGGCGGAATGTTGAAAGTTCTGTTCATCTGTGATGCTTATAGATCTGCTTAAAGGGGGTTGCACCTTCCTAAGAACACTCTGCCCCTTGTTTTCCTACACTGAAGATATGTGAGTTACAAAAGTAAGTTGCCATGGCAACCTAGAAAGGACCATTAAATGTCGGCCCTTTGGAGCCTTCTGTAGGCACATGGATTTCTGACTAACATTCTCCCCGTACCTTAAAGTGTCACTGAATTATTCTTGTCCTGCCCTAGCAGACCACTAGTCACCAAGTTGAACTGATTAGCAAATAACTGGGTTTTCATTAAACCCTATTATCTCATTAGCACGTATGTAACCAAAATGAATTCCTTGATCTTTCCTGGTATTTAAACATACTAAATGCAGATAAATGAATGTCAGCAATTATTCTTTATTCATTAAGTCACATTATTTGCCTCTCTGTAAAATCTTTGGCAATCAAAAACGGGCATCTTTAGTAAGTATATAGGAAGAAATCTGGGCTCAGAATTTGGGGTAGGTAAGAGAGGGAGAACTGAATCATGCATTTTATTGAAAACAACTCAGATAAGATTTCCACTTATTCACTGTGGGAACTTATGTGTGTGCATGCAACTAAGTGCATATAAGTCTACCTGCCTCTGTCTGTATATGTGTTTGTGTGTGTAAGAGCAAGGTGTTTAAAGGTAAAGTCACATGTGGTGATGAAGAGGGTCACAGCAGGACACGGGGTCAGATTTCTGTCCACATGGCATGTTTTCTTTCTCCGTGTCTTAACACAGAGAAACCAACATTTCAACTCCCTTACAAAATAGTCAACAGATTTTCAAGATGAAGAGAGGACAAAATAATTTTGTCCAGAGTTTCAAGCTGCAGACAAAGTAATCAGAACAGCAGGAAGACAAAATGAGAATCGTGACAAGTGAGTAAGATTAGAAGCTTTCATGAGGAATTATTAATATTTTTTATACAGTGTGGTTCTATTTCTTTCGGGTATCTTGTTCTGTAAGAAGTTCTCCCTGTGGGATTTCTAGTGGGGAGAAAAACTACAAAAGTGATTGTGAGGCAGGAGCATTTCTCCAGGAGAATTGTAGGAGGTCAGATTGTTCAATGTTATTTGGCGGAATCCTATGACAAAAGTTTAGATTCTCTTTCCCAGAATTAAATCGTCTGGTGTGTGTGTGTGTGTGTGTGTGTGTGTGTGTGTGTGTGTGAGAGAGAGAGAGAGAGAGAGAGAAAGAGAGAGAGAGATTGGAAGAAAAAGAAAGCATGTTTAGATACTTTACATACTAAAAAGTTAAGGTCACTCTGAGCAATGCTCTCCCCACTTTTTCTACAAAGCAAAACAATTATATCTGTATATATATATATATATATATATATATATATATTATAATGTACTAGAAAGAGGATAAAGTGAGTAAGTGGGCTCTAAAGTGAGTAAGAAAATGTTGCCACAAGTGTAATCAAAGCTTTCCATTCTCTAGTAGCTAATTCAACTTAGAATGAAGACTATATTGAGTGATGTACAGTTAAACATTTCATAAGTTCAATGTCCTCCTCCCACATAATTTGTTAATAATACCTATGTACATTTAATATAAATTTGGCCATTATAAAATATTACACCTATTTTAAAATTATAATGAAAATTTTAATACTCTATAGTTTCTACATAAATCACTAATTTTAAGCTATCATACTGTATCTGTGTACAGTATATAGTTGCAGTTCAATCATGATATAACTTAAATTGTATCCCATTGTGATAGCCTTTCTATTAAATATAGTATCAATAAATCTTGGATGTGATCTATTATTAAACTATTTCTCAATGTCATATGAATGATATTTACAAAATTGAAAACTTTCTTAGGTTTATCACTCTGTATTTCAAACTTTTACATTGCTCAGTAGTGTGAGTGACTTTTGTTTAATTAGAAATGCTGAACTGCTGGAAGAATATTTCTTTAGAGCAATGGTCCTCAAACTACAGCCTGCGGGCCAAATATTATATTTATTACCATTTTGTTTCTTCACTTCTAAATAAGATATATGCAGTGTTCATAGAAATTTGTTCATAATTTTTGTTTTTACTATAATCTGCCCTTCCAACAGTCTGAAGGACAGTGAACTGGCCCCCTATTTAAAAAGTTTGAGGAGCCCTGCTTTAGAGACTTGAACATATTTGTACTTGTGTGCAATTTATTAATTAGTGATTGACACACAGCATATTTTGGAGTTTAACATTATTAACATTTTCTCTCCTATCTTCTTGTGATGCCTAGTTAATCTACACAATAACCAAATTTTGATTTATAGCATTTGCCAATTTCTGTGGTATCAATACTCCAAATATGACCAATATTAATTTACTTGCATTTTAATTGAATGCAAATTTAATAAGAGATATATAATGGCACATTTACTTCAGTAATGGTCATGCTTAGCTACCAACTTAGAAAAGTTCTTGAAAATTTAACAGTACATTCCTTCAGACTCAAAGCACTATTTTTTCATCCAGTCTACTTTCTTCCTCTTTCACCTCTTCCCTGAAAATATGTGGTATACTATAAGTAAGTGCATTTACATATATGTAAAATTATATAAATGTGCACATCTTACTTGGGAGGAGTTTAAAATAATTGAGTGAATTAAATAGCATTTAATGAAGCTATTTGAAAGGATAAAACACAAACATGGAAAATTTAATGGCATTGCTATGATTTTTGCTTTGTGCTAAAAGGAATTTACTAGGATCATTTGATTTCAAATGATGTTGAACAGTTTCTGTGTAGCCTGGTTAAGACAGGTAAGGGGCTTAGGCTAAGATTTATAAATGTTTTCAATTTGGTTTGATATGGACTAAAAATTGGATATTCTAAAGATCCAGAAACACTATGGTTACTAGTCATATACCAATCATAAATGCGACAAATGTAATATTTTATAAAATAATTAATGCTTTTAAAAGGCACAACATTATTCAAAAGAGCTATTATCTAAAACATCTTCTAAGAACTGGATCTCAAACTAACTTAAAACTTGTTTTACAGAACTAGGAGGATGATATAGCAGGTAGAGTGCTTGTATTGCTGTATTGCATACAGCTGACCCAGTTTCTATCCCCTAACACCACACCACATATGATCCCCCATCTTGCTCTCTCTCTCTCCCTCTCTCTCTCTCTTTCTCTCTCTGTCTCTCTCTGTCTCTCCCTGTGTCTCTCTTTCTGTGTCTCTCTCTGTCTCCCTCTCTGTCTCTGTCTCTCTCTATCTCTGTCTCTCTCTCTCTCTCTTTCTCTGTCTCTCCAGTTTTTAGTAATCCCTGATTGCAGAGCAAGGAGTAAGCCCTTAGCACAGCTGGTTGTGGGCCCCAAACAAAAACTTTGTTCAAGGAGATTAAAATAACTAAATTTATATAAAATAACCCAAAAGGGGCCCCTATGTGACCTCCACGTGAAGCATGTTATTTTTATATACCGTGACTTTAAGTTCCAGAGGAAATAGCAAGAACAAAAGCTTAATAGTAAGCCTGTTTTGCTCACATGGTTTTGTAGATGTATGGAAATCAAGTTCCTTTTCTTAGTTTGGTCTTGGAGAGTTAGGAGAAGCAGATATGCATTTTACAAGAACTGGTCAAAAGTAATGGTTTGGTAGCGATTAAACTAAATTTGTTCACAGTAAGTTAAAATCTGTATGTTCACAAAATTTGGTCACATTCAGACCATTGTTTAACCCCTGTAAGTTTAACCCCTGTAAGTTAATGCCACAGTGGTGGCGAACAAGTTCGATACAAAGAGCCAAAATTTTAAACTGTGAGAGTCAGAGAGCCACACCACGCAGTGACCTGCCAAAACAGACTTACACTCACACAAAAGCATATAATTTTAACAATAATATATTAAACACATATTGCATTTTGCCATTTTGAGTGAGGGTAAAAATCCTGTTCGCTACCCCTGCTATATAAGTTAAGGCCTGAGACCCTTAATTGTAAAATGAGAAAAGAAATGCGTAATTCTGATTATTGATCTATCTTAACTTCTAATGGAGACAACAATGAAACATAAATAAAAATATATTGAATAAAAAAGCAAATATAAAAAACTGACCAAAATAAAATGTGTAAGATTGTTATTAATGTGCTTAATAGAATAAAATGCTATTTTCTTCTAATAGAGCAAATAAACTAAAAGTTACATTTTTCTCAAATATAATAAAAAGGGGCCTGAATGATGGTGCAGTGGTAGGGCATTTGCCTTGCACATGGCTGACCCAGGACAGACCGCGGTTCGATCCTTGGCATCCTATATGGTCACCCAAGCCAGGAGCAATTTCTCAGTAGATAACCAGAAGTAACCCTTGAACATCACTGGGTGTGGCCCAAAATCAAAAAATACATATAATGAAAAATAAGTCCTAATAAATGACTATGAATTACTATTTATTTATTTTTCAAAATAAATTTGACATATGAATCTAGAACCAGAAATTAATACAACCTTATGGTAGTAATACTAGATAATAAAATCATTCCAAAAATAGAATAATTAAATATAATAGAAAAACTACAGGAAAAGATTATTTGTGGGAAGAAATTAAATTTTAAATTTTTGACCACCAATTAGTTAAATAAATTATGATTATATATCTATCTATTGCTATGTATCAAGCTAGTTATTAAGACATATAAGAAATTAAGAGGAGGGCCTGGAGAGATAGCACAGTGGTGTTTGCCTTGCAAGCAGCCGATCCAGGACCAAAGGTGGTTGGTTCGAATCCCGGTGTCCCATATGGTTCCCCGTGCCTGCCACGAGCTATTTCTGAGCAGACAGCCAGGAGTAACCCCTGGCCCAAAAACCAAAAAAAAAAAAAAAAAAAAAAAGAAATTCAGAGGAAAATATAAGAAGCAGATATATCAAAATAGCAAAGGCCATTAGTAAATATTAGACATAGGTTGATTTGGGGACATTTTAGCTTTTTCTCTTTATTTTTTATAATTTTATATTAAGAAAAAATTGTTTACATAAGTACTCAAAGGAATTCAGAAAAGAAATGCATTTCTAGCAAAACAAATATTGAATTCCAATAGACACAGAATTACACCCACCCCATTGTGAATGTGTTGTCGGTGCAACACTCATTAAAAATAACTCAGTTTTGTTTTTTGTTTTGGGGTATTCCCAGTGTTTAAGAGCTATACTTGATTCAGTGCACTAAGATCAATTCTACTAATTACATGAAACATGTAAGTTTGGGAAAGAGATTGGGCCTTCTGAATATTATATTCCTACCAATAGTGAATGAAGTTTCATTTTATTTTACTTTAGCAGCAGCAGCACTGGTTAATTCTGGAGTTTATGATATAGATAATAAATAGCAACTATATTATCTATAGCAAAAGGTGAGGTGATACTTTATTATTTTTATGATTTGAATTTCCCTAGTAATCAGTGATAGGACCACTATTCCATATGCTACTGGCCATCTGTATGTCATCTTTGGAAAAGTAAGTGTACAACACTTTTTCCCAATTTTTGATAGGTTTGTTTGGGTTCTGTTTCTTATTTTTGAGTGCTTTATTGGTCCTAGAAATAAGTATTTATCAGATATGTGGCATACAATTTTTTCTTCATTGAATAGAATTTCTTTTAATTTTAGAAATAATTCATTTTGCAGAAATAATAGAAGTTCTATTATAATTTTTTTTTAATTTAACACTGGAGTAGAATAATTGAAGATACATCTGAAATCAAAGTCATGAAGATGCTTGCATCTTTTCCTTGATATTTCCTGTGCATTAATTTCTAACATCAAGGGCTTTAATCCAATCTAAATGTATGTTTACACGTAGTATGAACTGTAGTAATCAAGTTTCATTATTTTGCAAGTGTCTAATTTATTTCCCCATCTCTTTTGTTGAAAAGGTTTTACTTACTCTACTTTATGTTCATTTTTTCACTGTAACTATTCATCTATCTAAGAGATTAGTTCTGAACTCTCAGTTCTATTTCATTGGACTAATTCTGCCTAAATTAGTGCCATTCTGTAGGGATGCTGGGAATTTGCACTCACAACAAGCTTACTTGGTTGTTGACAGCCCTAAGGACTAAGTAGACATAAAAGTGCTTTATGCCAGTGTTTATAGTTGTTGGTGCATGACAACAGTTGTGGTTTCTACATCCAACCTGCTTGAACAGCAAGTGGGGCTTCTGGTCAGCACCTGTAATTATAACCAGAACTGGTTGGTTGGGGCACCTGGATTCGAAAGCATCTGTGAGATTCTGTATTTTCAGTCTCAAATGGTCTTGGAAATACTGCAGTCTGATCTTATATCTGACAATGCCTGAGTTTTATAGGATGTTCTATCATTTAAACAAGGCTGACAGTGGGCACAGCAGGCAATGGTAGTCTGTTGCCTGTTTTCTTTGGTCTTTGCATCTTTCTGACTCCAGGCTTTCATTATTCTGTCAGCAATCAATCAGATGTGGATTGGGAGAAAGTTAGCTCTATCTATTCTAGGATATGCAGATGCCATTCAACCCAACACTGTTCTGACTTTGACTTATATTTTGTCCTGAGAATGAAATCAGACCTACTAGTTCTCTACTGGTTATCTGGTGCTACTAAGTTCCATCATGCTGTATATTCCAGATCTGCAGTTATGGATATGATGCCTGATTTAGTTCTTGCCTCTAGATTAAGTTTTGTAAGAGTAGCATTTTACTGGGCATTAGTACTTGAGTGAATTTTCCTTTCTCCAGTCAAGATTCTTTATCTTCTATTTCTTTTTCTTTTTTTTTTTTTAGGTTTATGGGCCATACCCAGTGATACTCAGACTCAAATGTTACTCCTTGCTTAAAATTTACAACTAGCATGGGCACAAGCTGTAGGGCATTTGCCTTGCATGCACTAACCTAGGACAGACCACGGTTTGATTCCCCTTCTTCCCATATGGTCCCCCAAGCCAGGAGCAATTTCTGAGTGCATAGCCAGGAGTAACCCCTGAGCATCACCGGATGTGATCTTCCCCCCCAAAAAATTATTACTGCAGTACTTAGAGACTATATGGGATGGTGGGATTATTAAGTCTAGATCAGTCTCATGTAAGGCAAATGCCATACTCTCTGTTCCATTGTTCTGACCCCTGACAAGTTTATAAACTGCACGTTCCACCCTCAGATCTTCCCCCCTTTCTCCCTGTCACCCTGTTCAATAGACTTAAAAATACATTTACTAAGAAAATTTATTAAGGAAAATCCACAAATCTAGTTGTAATTTCTGCATCCTACTAACTCCATAGACTCACTCTGTTCTCAAAACAGCTTTAAACCAAGCAATAAAAAATCATAGGTACACAAGATATGCAACTGAAACTGAGCATTAGTACTTCTATCTCAGGAGGAGAGTGTGGACCAAGTCTCCACCCTTCCAAAGCAATGCCTGCTCCACACACAATCATCATTTTGCCAATAGTCCTGTTTTACCAATTCTCTATTCCTCTCTGCAGAAACATATCTGACCAAAACTGCAGGTATGCTGGTACGTGGGCTAATATTATCAAGATATTTTTGGAGTGAGTGTGGGCATACTCCCTCTGCCTTCTCATACTTCTGGAAGGCCTGATAGTCAAAAACATGGCCCACAAGTCAGAAAATAAGCAATAGTGCTTAGAATACCTGGGCCAACTGGTCACTGCATATTTTTTTTTGCTTAATACTTTCATCCATATATCAACACACCCAATTTAGTCAAAGTGTATATGAAAACACCTAATGTTCATTAATAAAGGAAGTAACAGAATTGTCAACTAGCAAAAAGACCTTACTAAATAAATCTTCTAATAATGACTTAATGATTTTATTGCAATACAATTATTTTTTTATAAATTTACTTGTTGCTGTATTTATTTTTCTTGTCAATTTTTATTTTATTTTATTTTATTTATTTATTTTTGGTTTTGGGGCCACACTGGCGGCACTCAGAGATTACTCCTGGCTCTGTGCTCAGAAATCGCTCCTGGCAGGCACAGGAGACCGTATGGGATGTCTGGATTCGAACCACTATCGGTCCTGGGTTGGCTGCTTACAAGGCAAACTCCCTACTGCTGTGCTATCTCTCCGGCTTCTTCTTGTCAATTTTTAAAAATTATTTCTTTAATTATTTAACTCCCAATTATGTGGAAACAAATATAATGTGATCAACTATGCCAACTATGTGATACATGTTCTTTAAATTAAGTGAATTAGAATAACACCAAAATAAACTAGCCAAAATTATTTATTGAGATTCTGTGGTTTATAATACTGTTAATAATGGTTTTTCATGCACATGATTTAAATACCACACCCATGGCCAGTGTACCCACCTCTCTCTCAAAAGATCCCCAATAATTCTCTCTTTTAAGCCGGCTAGCACCCAACTCAATTGTGTGGATCAGTTCTCTCATTGTGACACCTTTGGACCTTTGTTGCATATGTAATGTGTATATTTAAAACCTACACATGACAGATAATTTTTCCTGTTTTTTATTTTTTTTTATTTTTATTTTGATCATAGTGGCTTACATATCTTTCACATTAGTATTTTAGGTACATATTAACATTGAATCAGGGGAATACCCACCACCAAATTTGTCCTTCCCCTTTCCCCTTTCCCTTTCTGCAACCCATATCTCCCACCATCACCAGCCTCCCCACTGGGTTTCTAGAGTAGGTGGTCCCCTCTTTGTCTAGCTTACTATCAGTGATCATACATCTGTTTGGTCCTGGTGCCCTCCCTTGTTTCTCCCTCTATTTGAGAGGCTAAGCTAGATAAATCGAGTTATGTGGTTTTGTTTGAGGGAAAGAAAAGCAATAGAATGGGGTAAAGAACAAGAAAAAAAATTTTTTTAATTAAAATATGCTGAAAATGGGCAGAGTCCTTCTAGTGGCTATCAACCTCAGTTTGAGAGAGGACATGAAAAAGGTAATTGAAATAACATAACAATACAAAAATAAATGTCAAATTAAATATCCAGTGAGCCAGCCCTACAGCAATAAAGAGAAGCACCACACAATAGTCTCGGTTCTGAAATCAAATCATGCCAGAGTGCAAAAAGAAAGAGAAAGATAAGATAAAATAATATAAAATAAAAGGGAGACATCAACTTCAATATCTACACCAAAATAAGGATGTCAAAAAACAATCAATCAATAAATATATGTGGAAAAATGGTTATTTTGTGCTTTTTTTCCCTTTTTTTCTTTTCCCCCCTGCATAGGCACAGTAACTATTGGGGATATTATAGAGGGAATTCCCTTGGCCTAGAAGATATAGGGTTTCTCCATCCCTGAAGTATACTGTCATGGGATTAGCTATGGACTCCTTGCATGATCATTTACTCTCCCTCACTAACACAATGGTTAGTACTCAAGAAATGAAATATATACATACCCAAAAGTTGATCTATTAGTTTCCTTTCCTTACAAGTACTATACCTACCTTTCTTCCTGTACTCAGCGTATCTCTTGCCCTCCCCACCTCTCTACATTAATATATACCTAAGCTAACTTCTATATGTTTATATGGGGCAGGAGCACACAGAGATAGGAATCCTCCTTAAGAGACAAACCTAAACCACAACAACCCATGCCTATACCCTATATAACCCCTCCCATATAATATCCCCTCTCCCCCCAATCAGAAGCCTGACTATACCTTCACCCCTTAATTCAATCCCCAATATCCCCACCATGTTATAACTCTTCACCCTCAGTTCTTAACTCATTAGGCATCAAGACCAACCTTCTACACCAACAAACCAGTATCCAGTACCCAAGTGAAGAGACACCCACTCAAACTCACACCTCGTTCCAGTCATGAAAATACAACCAACACCCCGACTGACTCATGTAGTGTGGCCCTCCTAATCACCTCTCCCTAATGTGGACTGTGGCTTAATACCGGATTAGCTCCAAAAAGACTCCCATTGCAAGAACTCTACCAAGACCTCCCTGCGTGGATCCCACACTTCACGAGGAAATCTCAAAAGACAATGGGGAAGTCTATACTATCATCATAAGAATAGACCTACATAACACTACCACCTCTTATACTGTTTCTCCCCAAATGTAATCTCCTGTATCACTTTCTCCCTTTTTCTTCGTATTTTTTCTTTTTTCCCCCTTTGTTCATTTTCTTTCTTTCTTCTTTCTTTCTTTCTTTCTTTCTTTCTTTCTTTCTTTCTTTCTTTCTTTCTTTCTTTCTTTCTTTCTTTCTTTCTTTCTCTCTTTCTTTCTTTCTTTCTTTCTTTCTTTCTCTCTTTCTTTCTTTCTTTCTTTCTTTCTTTCTTTCTTTCTTTCTTTCTTTCTTTCTTTCTTTCTTTCTTTCTTTCTCTCTCTCTCTTTCTCTCTTTCTTTCTTTCTTTCTTTCTTTCTTTCTTTCTTTCTTTCTTTCTTTCTTTCTTTCTTTCTTTCTTTCTTTCTTTCTTTCTTTCTTTCTTTCTTTCTTTCTTTCTCCTTCCTTCCTTCCTTCCCCTTCCTTCCTTCCTTCCTTCCTTCCTTCCTTCCTTCCTCCCTCCCTCCCTCCCTCCCTCCTTCCCTCCCTCCTTCCTTCCTCCCTCCTTCCTTCCTTCCTTCCTTCCTTCCTTCCTTCCTTCCTTCCTTCCTTCCTTCCTTCCTTCCTTCCTTCCTTCCTTCCTTCCTTCCTTTTGTTCTAGTTTTTGTTTTTTGATTTGATTTGTTTTTTGCTTCTTTTGGGTCACAGTTGGTGGCGCTCGGAGGGTGCTCCTGTCTCTGTGCTCGGAGGTTGCCCCTGGTGGGCATGGGGGGAGTGGGATGCCAGGATGTGAGCCACCGTCCTTCTGTAGGAAGGACAGATGCCTTGCCTCCATGCTATCCCTCCCAGTCCCACTTTATTCCTTTAACTATGTCTTTTATTCAATCTTTTTTTTTCTTTTAAGAAACTTTTTTCTTTAGATATGTCTGAGCATATATATTTTTAGTTTTTGTCATGAGTCTGTTTTCTTCTCTCTCCACATCCAAATCCACCAGCAATATAATGTAGCACCACTTCTTCCTGCGAAGGCATATTAAAAGTAGGGGAAATTTTACGTGTAAAAACAAGCTCTTATCTACTAGGGATAAGAATTTATACTTTTTACAACACAGGGACATCTCCCACCCTGAATGTATGCCATGTGGAACCAACCTAGACTCCAGGGAAATAGGCACCGACCTTCCAGCCTTGACTCCTGGATCCCAGACATAGAAATGACAGAGTTCTCCACAACAGCTCCAGGAACCAAATCCCCTCCAGGGCATTCATAATGCTGCTCTAACACCAACATACGCCAGTTCTAAATTGATAATCTGACAACGAGGCAATGGGAACAACTAGAGCTAAAAGCAAGTTATCCTTCCTCACCAGCCAATGATAAGACAAAATCAGAAGATATGTCACCTTTTGATCTGTGCAAAACCCAAGATTGCTATATACAGATGACTGGTTGTTACAACCAGGACTAGACAGAATGCATCTCTGGACCAACAACAACAAAAAGCTCTAACCTAGCTTTTGGTCTACAATCTGTTCAACAAACAAGATCTCCAGTTCCAGAGGTCTGACTGAGACAACCACAAGTGAACCAGTCTTCCAGAAACATAACAAAAGACTCTATCCCAGGCTCCATCCTAGGAGCAACATAATGACTAAGAACACCAACTACAGAAGATGAATTAAAACGACACTGAAGAAGCAGAACTGCTAGAACCACAAAGAAAGCCTTCATCATAAGCTCCATTCCTTGAGCTGCACAGTCACCAAGATCTCTAGATACAGAGGTCTGATTTTTACCATCCATGACAAAGCAGAAGTCTTCCATACACCACAAAAGCACCGAGGGAAGAGTAAATGTTTTTTTTATTTTTTTTGAAAGAGATCATTCTGTATCTATTACTTTCCTTCTGATTTGCTTCATTCAAAATGTAGTCAAAAGATTTATCTATGTTACTGAAAATTGCATGATTTTGTTCTTTTCTAGAACTGCATAGTGTCCCATTGGGTCTATAATTCACAACTTCTTCATTCTTGCTCAGTTGAAAATTAATGTTGTTTCCATATCTTGGCAATTATACTGTGATGATGAACATAATTGTGCATATATTCTTTTGAATTAATGATTTTGCATTTGGGGGATAGATACCTAGAAGTGATAAAACTACTTGTAAGTTCTATTCCTATATTTTTAGATAGATCTTCATGGTGCTATCTATAAAGAATAGACCAGATAAGGTTTTATTTATTTCTCACATCACACCACCAACATTGTCCCAGGCTTTCAGATAACTGCCATTCTCACAGGTGTGAGATGGTATCTCATTGTTGTTTTGATTTGCATTTCCCTAATCTTCAGTGACAATGAGCATTTTTCATAAGCCTATTGGCCATCTGTATGTATTCTCTGAGAAAGTGCCCATTTGTCTCCTCTCCCATTCGTTGATAAGGTCCTTGGATATTTTTGTTGTTGAGTTTTAGAAATGATTTGTTGATCTTAGATACTAACATTATATCTGATCTATTGTGTGCAAGTATTTTATCTTATTTAGTAGGGTGTCTTTTGATTAGAGTTCAAGTTTCTTTTACTACTCAGGAGCTTTTTAATTTGATGCAATTCATTTATTTCCATTTTTGTTGTCTTTGCCACTATGGTTATCTCACTGAAGAATTCTCTGTGTTCAATTTCCTGGAGAGTTCTGAAGATGCTTTATTCAATATATCTTATGGATTTTTCTCTAACCTAGAGCTATTTATTCCACTTAGAGTTTACTTATGTGAATGGTGTGAGGTAAGGTTTTAATTTCATTTTAGAACTATTTGTTGGAGAGATTTTCTTTGCTCCACTACATATTTAACACTTTAATTAAGATATATCCTTTAAAATATATAATAATAATATACTTAAAACATTGCCTAAGGATCCCATGAGCAACCCTTTTAACATGCTTGACATATATGGCAAGTGTATAAGACATGCTCATTTTCTTCTCTAAATGCTAAAAGGTACCAACTAGTGAAAGTGCAGGACCAAAATAGGATATTTTTTCAGTCCTGTTAATTTTATTATACATCCTGTACAACTTCTCAATCTAGTGTGGGTAAAGCCATTGGAATGCTAATGAGCCTATTGAACACAAAACAGTCCTGTGTGAGATTTTGGTACTCTCCTAAGCATCTGTTAGGAAGGATCATGCTTTAAGTTTGCCAAAATTATATCGTTCATACAGTCTGCTCAAGAAGCTTAGACAAGCCTTATCATAGAATAATAATATTTTGGGTAACCATTCCTCAGCAAAGTAATCCCAGTAGATGTCAATTTGGGGACATCCTACTTCGATGAAAAATCTGATCCCATCATTCAAAATCATGACAGCCCCTCTTCCCAAAGTTGAGGAAAGAGCTAAAGTTGTGTGTCGGAGAGAGAGAGCAAAATCAGGAGGCAGCTTGAAACTGAAAATAGGAAAAAGTGTGAAATCTGCTTCTGGCCCTCAGAAGAAGCTGATGTAATCCAGGCTGACTCCAGGGACAACAGTTGTGCCAGCAATGGAGGCCACATGGCTTCTAATGAGGCCAGGCCCAGTTGCAGCTCAGAAGTGTGGATGAGCAGCCAAATTTCACCCAGGACTCCACCAGCTTTAACAGCTGGTGAGAGAATTGACTTCAGGCAAATAGAGTGGACCCAGGTGGAGGGATATTTTGGATATTTCCCTTATGGGTGGAAAAAGATGAAAACGTAGAGAACAGACCGCCATGCCTTCTTTAGTTTCTTTTGCTTTCTTTTGGCAACTCCTTTGTGGGACAAGGAGAATAGAACAAAAGAGTGTTGGGGTTAAAAGAATGTATAAGTGACACACTAGAGAGCTGAGAGGCACACAGAGGAGGTGGCAGAGGCAGGAGAGCTGCAGGCAAGCTTGTCTGTCAGAACCAGTGAGGATTTGGGGAATTTATTAAAGCGAAACTTCACTTCCGTAGAAGGCAAACTTAGTAGGAGATGTGGGATCTTAAAAGCAGAGTTTCTTGACCCCAGAGTATATATAGGAGAGAAGGCCAGAGAAATAAAGAAATCAAGAGAGAAAAAAAGAAGAGAAAAGGAAGTAATGGATAACAAGTGTCAGGGACGTTAAATATACTGTTGGTGTGGGAGAGTGGTATATATATAGTTATATATCCAAAAGCACAGTTCATTAACACTGAAAACATGAGATCTAAACTACAAACACAGAACATTGGAGTGTGCCTCTCAAAGTCCCATATTGGGAGGATTAGGGGAAAGAAGCATGAAAACACTAGTAGAGAAAATTTGACACTGACAGTGGGATCGATGTTGAATCTCATTACTGCTGGTTAGATTGTATGCCTGAGAACCAACTATCAATAACTTTGTAAATTTTGGTTTTTCATTAAGTAAAAGCTTAAAATATTCTTACCACAGGCTGTGTTCTTTACATTGACTGTATAGAAAGAGGAGGTACAGTAAATGCACCCCATATACACCTCAACCCAAGCCCTTTGCCTGGTCTGTATTAGGAATTGGGGGACAAAAAAAAGCTTAAAATAAATTAATAAAAAGGATAAAGAGGAAATAGAAAAAATAAACAACAAAGAGCTGGAGGGAGAGCTTAAAAAGTTTTGCATCTAGGAGACCTGTGTTTGGAACCTGACACCACATGTTCCCCTGGGCACTAAGCCAGGAATAGTCCTTAAAGCAGTGCCTGCTATTGCCCAAAAACCAAAACTGAGAAAGAAAAACTAAATAAAATTAAAGATGCACATATAACTATGACTCTGGGGAGGGAAATGCTGTACCTTATATTATTCCACAAAAGGGTTGTTGACTTACTACACAATGTCTTAATTTCTGAGCTTCCCCTAAACGTGGAAGATATTTTTATTATCTTTGGCTTTTACAAGTATCAGAACAGTGACTGCTGCCTTTTCTCAGTCTAGAAGGGGATCCTTAAATTGAGCAAAAAGCACCATCAACCATACCAGAGAAATTCAAGAAAGAAGGGACTTGTCTTCGGTGTGCCAGTCTCTTAGAGTTTGTCACAAGGTGGGGAGGGAGGCTAAATCAGAGAAGGGACCACTAAGACGATGATAGTTAGACATTATCACTTTGAACAAGAACTGGGTGCTGAAAGGAGGTAAAGTGATATGCATGATAGATACTCTTTAATTTATAGTATTGCAAATTTCAGTGCCTAAAAGGAAAAAACAAGTGTCTGCTATAGAAGCAGATTGGGTGACTGGAAAGAAATTGGGGGTATCAGTGGAGGGAAGTGGACGCTGGTGAGGGGGCAGGTGTTCAAACATTGTACAACTGAGACTCAGACATGAACAACTTTGTATTTCACCCTAACAAAAAAGGTTTTTAAAGTTTTTTAAAAGAAGAAACTTGTCCGTTTGAACGAAGTGCTGCCACCTGGTGGTTTTGACCCTAAATTGCAAGAGTAGTTGGGGTTTGGGAAAAAAAAAAATCATCATGAAATGAAGCTGTTCTGACAAATGTCACCGAGAAATACAAATATGTCAGTCGGATGGGTAAAATAAAAATAAATTATAAACATGTGTTGTCTGAGAAAATAGCCTGAAATTTCTTAATAAAAAAGAGAAGTTTCATGTGAGTGGGCAAGCCAAGTGAAGACCAGAAGTGTAGCAGCATCAGAGTGGGCAAGAGCTGTTGTTGCTGTTACCACTCTGTGCTTATTCCAGGAAGACTGATCTCATCTCTGGCGAGGTCAACCGTAGCCTTTATAGGCAGTCGAAAGAGACACTCCCTGGGAGAAATCAGTTCTCCAACGTTGATGACAGTATAAAACCCATGTTTAAAACTACCATGATGGCCCAAGGTATTTGCTGCCTTGAACCTCTTGATGTCACCTTTCATTACTTTCAATTTTGAAATCTTGTTCTGTACCTCTTCCATTTATTTCCTTATTAAACAGGTGTCAACTTCTATGAATCACGGACTATGTTTTATGTTTCTGTGGCATGGATAGTACACAGAGATATTTGATGGAGAAATTAAAATTAGGAGTCACAGTCCAAAAGGCAAAGACAAAGGTAGAGGTCAGTCAGCCATTTTAGGGATGATCAGAGGTGTGGTGCCTCATTCTGGAAAATAAAGAATTGAGAGACACTTCTGGATCTGTTGTCATTGACTTTGGGTTTGGTGTTTAAGTTGAACCTTTTTTATTTCTACTCAGTGTTCATATGATTGTTTGGTTCTGGTACCATCCATTTTTTCCCCTTAGTTTATGAGGCAGATAAAGATAATTCAAGTTATGTGGTTCTGTTTGAAAAAAAAAAAGAAAAGAAAACAAACAAACAAACAAACAAAAAATTGGGAGGAGCCCATCTAGAGGTTATAAATATTAATTAAAAAGAAGAAAAGAAGGGGCCAGAGTGGTGGAGCAATTGGTAGGGCATTTGCCTTGCACATTCTGACTCAGCACGGACTTCGGTTCAATCCCCCACATCTTATATGGTCCCCCAAATCAGGAGTGATTTATGAGTGCATAGCCAGGAGTAACTCTTGAGCGTCACCAGGTGTGGCCCAAAAGAAGAAGGAGGAGGAGGAGGAGGTGGAGGAGGAGGAGGAGGTGGAGGAGGAGGAGGAGGTGGAGGAGGAGGAGGAGGTGGAGGAGGAGGAGGAGGAGGAGGAGAAGAAGAAGAAGAAGAAGAAGAAGAAGAAGAAGAAGAAGAAGAAGAAGAAGAAGAAGAAGAAGAAGGAGGAGGAGGAGGAGGAGGAGGAGGAGGAGGAAGAAGAAGAAGAAGAAGAAAATAAAAAAGATGATGAAGAAGAGGAGGAGGAGAAGAAGAAAATAAAAAAGATGATGAAGAAGAGGAGGAGGAGAAGAAGAAAGAAGAAGAAAAGAGGAGGAGTAGAAGAAGAGAAGGAAGAAGAGAAATAAAGAGAGAAAGAAGAAAGAAAGAAAGAAAGAAAGAAAGAAAGAAAGAAAGAAAGAAAGAAAGAAAGAAAGAAAGAAAGAAAGAAAGAAAGAAAGAAAGAAGAAAGAAAGAAAGAAAGAAAGAAAGAAGGAAAGAAAGAAAGAAAGAAAGAAAGAAAGAAAGAAAGAAAGAAAAAGAAAGAAAGAAAGAGAGAAAGAAAAGAAAAAGAAAAGAAAAAGAAAAACAACAAAAACACACAATAAAAACAAAAACCAACAACAAAAACAAAATAAACAAAACAAAAAAAGAAACAAAAATCAAACAAAAGACCAGCAACTACAAAAAAGCACCACAGCAACAAATACAAAAACCAAATTTTTGCATTTGTTCTTTTGAGTCATTTGAGTTATGAGAAATAAGAGTTCTTCCTTTTTGAAATCCTGCTTGTGAACTACTATGAGTTTTATCTAGTGGTTCACAAGGGTCCAAAAAATGCTGAGGGATCAAAATTGGGTATATACATGCAAGGCATGCAGTCCATCCTTTTGGCTATCTCTAAGTCCCTAGGGTGCTTTTTAGTTCCTACTCTACTATTTGGATCACCAAATATTTTTTCTGGTTTTCAACACAATTTAATTTATTAGATTATAACATTTTTAGTTATCCTTCAGTAGTCCACATATTGATTTTTCTCAGCGTTACTTTCTATTACAAAATACAACCAAAACATTTAAAGTTTTATGAAGTTCTGACTCTTATTGACTCCTCTCATCATTTCTGCCCTCTTTAACATTTTAATCTTCTGACTGGACAATGAACTGAATTCAGATATCACAAAAGCTCATCATTTCTCATGCAATTTACTTTGACTGTCTCCTTCACTGCTGTATTTGCAAATCCCCACCAACTCTGGACCCTCATCTCTTCTATGTTTCTATCTAGTAAAGTGCTTCCTTTGCTCAAACTAATAGGATGTTCTCATACTTATCTTTCATCACTTCGTGAATTCTTGGAGGTCAGAGGCTTCATTGTGTCCATTCCCTATCTTACTTCATATTGCAATGTTTAATACATAGAAGGGTTGATGCAAAAATAAACAGAAGGGATTTTTCTTGATAAACTGATGCATGGTTTTATAACATCTCCCATTAACCTTCTGTGGCCGATTACTTCTCTGTCATTTTCTCCCCATACTGGTCACAGAGGTCACAGGCTGACAGTCTACATAACAAGCAAACTTCCCTTTAGAAAGCCAATATTTTCAAACCAAAGAAAGTCTAATTATAAAATGAATATATTAAGTAGTTATGAAATAGGGAGGAATTTTTTATTAACCACTTTCATTGAATGTGTTAAGATAATATTCCTAGGCCGGCGAGGTGGCGCTAGAGATAAGGTGTCTGCCTTGCAAGCACTAGCCAAGGAAGGACCCCGGTTCGATCCCCCGGCGTCCCATATGGTCCCCCCAAGCCAGGAGCAATTTCTGAGCGCGTAGCCAGGAGTAATCCCTGAGCATCAAAAGGGTGTGGCCCGAAAAACCAAAAAATATATATATATTCCTTAATGTTTGTATCATTTAAAAAAGATATAAAGAGGCCAAGGCCTCCAAAATCTCTGGAGTATTTTAATGCATTATTTTGATATTTATGCTCCAGAAATATTACTTATCTAGTCATTAGACCTGTCCAAACTATCCAAACTTTGGACATAAGAGTCAAAATGGGCATATGAGTACAAAATTTAAATTGCTATTTGTTTTTTTCTGATAATTAAAAAATAGGTGATATTAAAGTAGGATAATACTCAGTTACTGTTTAATGTGTTCAGTGTTCAGCATCTCAAGAAAGCAAAGCAGAAAGAACACAGAGCTGGACTGAGAGACGCTTACCTTTGATTCTAGTAAAAGCTTTCAATTCTGGACCTTAATAATTTTATGGCCTTGAAAAATGCTCCAACTCTTCCAGTCTATTCTACCCCCTTTTTAAATAAAATTTTAACAGCATCTACTGGGAGTTCAGTGACACTGTATATGTATATAGTGTGTGTACATGTGAATACGTATACACATAGTACCAATTTGGAAAATAGTAGAAGACATTTTAGATGTTTTACTTCTACTTCCTGTCTCCCTTTATTCCAGTGCTTCTCAAATAGTGGGGCGCGAGACTCCGTAAAGGGGGGCGCGTTTGACCTCGGCAAACACTGTCATCACAAGCTAAGCCCGTGTCTATGTCTCTGTATGTCTCTGGAGCTGAGAGTTGCTGTGTCCTGCTTCAAACCCCGCTTCGAAAAGCTACGCACTGCAAAATGTGCTCATTGTAGCCGTTAATCCAGACATCACCTCTGATTAAAAAATCAGCTCAGATTATTTTATATATTTTTGTTTTGCAGGTTAAAGGATTTTTTTTTTAATATACTATTTACAGTCGCACAGAGGGCGCAAAAAATGTTTTCTTCTTCCTGGAGGGGGGATGACAGAAAATAATTGAGAAGCACTGCTTTATTTTAAGGATAAGAATTCTGATAATTAGCTACCAAGCAAAACTTTTAAAAATGATGCCACTGTTAAGACAGATGAGTTCTCTTTCCCTTCCTAATATTTATTGAGACTGATAGGGAAAAATTTAGTTATCTGACTTCATCCTGAACATTCCTCAATATTAAATACCAAATGTTAACTATTATTTGAGATATTATCTTCAAAGAATCATTCTGACTTCTTTATTTCTCAGTATATTTTCTTCTGAACTAAGGATCAAGATTAGAATGTAGAACATACAACTCAATAAATTAAACAAAGTCATTAAAAAAGTTCAGAGCACTAAAAATTAATGTCTATAATTTCATGTTCTCATGATTTCTATACTTTGTCACCATTTTAAATAAATCTTTCTCTTTGATCTTTACTTTAGCACACCTTCACTTTATTAATTTATTAAGATTTATGGACATAGCCAAGAGAAAGAATGGGAAGAATAAAACATAAAAAGGAATATGTAATTACCCTGAGAATTTATCATCTTCTTACCAAAGTTATGAATTCAAATGATGTTTAAGATTAGTTGAATAGAATTTTTACTTACTTTATATTCTCATACATTCCCCTCACCTTTATTTAGTCAACAAACTTTAATCAGATGTAAACTAAGTTCTAGACATTATTTTGTATTCTAGGAATAAAACAATGTACAGAAATAAAGCCTTACATTCATAGTGCTTACTTCGAAATCTATGAACAATTAAAAATAAATTGATATTAATTTTGATAAATAAAAAAATACAAAAGGCCTAGGATAAAATTAAAAGGTAAAATTTTATCAAGTGCAAAAAGAAGTTGAGAAATAGGTAAAAGACCTCAAGGAAATTTCAAACTAAATTTAATCTAAATAAGTTGCATAGTGGAATATGTTAAAAAGTTAGTAGAGAGATAATTTTGGTTGGAATTTAGTGAGTAAGGAATAAGCCAGCAAAAGAGGAGCTACTCGGAGTCTAAAATTATTGGAAGATTAGCCTTTATCAGATGATAAACTACTAGAAAATAAGGTAGGTAGGAACTTTTCTCCATCACATTTAAGACTTGTTTAGATACATAGAAAAGAACAAAATCGTACATTTTTTTCTAACATAATACTAAAAAGTAATTCCAAAGGGACCAAAGACTAGAATGTAAAGGCTGAAAACATGAACTATGAAAGCATTGGTGATATGTACCCTAAAAGTAAGCTTTGGAGACATTTTGGGAAACTGCAAATTGCAAAAGGAACAATCAATCAATTGAACTACATCAAAGTAAAAGAATTCTGCACAGAGAAAGACATTTGTATCAAAATAAAAAGGCATTTTACTAAATGGGAGAATATATTTGCACATCATATGTTTCATGAAGGGTTAATATCTAAAATATAAAAAGAGCTCATGAATGTCAACAAATAAACCAGAAACCTCTATTAAATAATTGGCAGAATATCTGAATAGACAGTTCTCCAAAGAAGTAATACAGATGGCCAGCAGGCACATAAAAAGATGTTATCATCTCTTATTATTTGAGAAATGCAAATCAACACAATAATGAAATACCACCTCACACCTGTGAAAATAGCTATTATCCAAGACAGGAAACAAGAAGTGCTGGAGAGGATGTCAAGAAAAGGAACTAGTAAATACTGCTCCTGAGAATGGAAATTGATGCAACCATTATAGAAAGAGGTATGGAAGTAACTTAAAAATTAAAAATAGAAATTTCAGCTTTACTTTTGTCCAGAATATTCTATTTTTGTATTTGTTCTAACCAACTTGACCTATTAAATAAAAGAGCTTTAACACCCAAATGTTCCAGTGGTCAGCATACTTACATTACATGAATAAAAGCAATGGAGAAGGAATGATTGAAATAAAGAAAAGAAAACAAAGATTGTGTAGAGTTCTAAAGGAGATATGGGAAAAATCATTTAAAGGGGAATAATTAACCAATATGTTAACTTCTATTGAGAAGTATGATTAGAAAAAAAGAATGAAACAATTAGGTCGATCAATCATTGATGATCTTGGATAGAGTTGCAATGATTACAGTGTGGGACCAATCTCAATAGAGCAGGTTTACAAGAAAATTAGAGATGAATTTGAATGAAAATAATGGACAACAATACAACATTCAAAGGCTTTGAAAAGAAAGAAGAGACATGAGGCTATACTTAGGGGTAAGTAAATATTTTATATATCCAAAGTATTGCACATATATCTTCATGAGAAAGATCCACAGAAAGAAAACAAACAATGGGGCTGGAAAGATAGCATGGAGGTAAATTGTTTGCCTTGCATGCAGGAGGTTGGTTGCTCAAATCCTGGCATCCCATATAGTCCCCTGAGACTGCCAGGAGCGATTCCTGAGCATAGAGCCAGGAGTAATCCCTGAGCGCTGCCGGGTGTGACCCAAAAACCAAAAAAGAAAAAAAAGATAAAGAAAAAGTAAAACAAACGATGATGCAGAAAAAAAATTGTAAGAATTGGCTGGTAATTACTTGAGTTAGCAGGAGACAATAGATTTTAATACTTTAGTGATTTCCCAAATGTCACTTTCTTTTTTTCTTTTTGTTTTATTTGGGGGAGAGGCAGCACCGGTGACACAGGGGTTACTCCTGGCTATGCACTCAGAAATCGCTCCTGGCTTGGAGGACCATAAGGGCCGCTGGGGGGATGGAACTGCCGTTGGTTCTAAGCTAGCGCAGGCAAGGCAGATCCTTACCCCTTGTGCCACCGCTCAGGCCCCATATCACCTTTTTTTTTTTTTTTATATTGACAAGTATTGATTAGACAACAGATTTGTGCAGTTCTGTCCATGTCTTAGTAGTTCATTTTAGTGGACTCATGAGATAAGACTATCCAAATGGGAAGTGTTTAAAACAAAATGCCAAAACAAGTGTATCAGACATATCACAGCTGAATTAAACGAATAGCAGAAATTCACTGAAAGAAGTTAAATAATGAGATCTCTGTTTGTAAATATTGTTACTGGTATTTATAACAGCTAATATTTATTTTGTATCCTCTTTCAATATATTGTTAACTTTGCATGTTGCAAAAAAATATCTTGCGGCCATAACTGTAGGAGAATAAAGAAAAATAAATTTGGTTTTGGTCCTCACCAGGTGGTGCTCAGGGATCACTTCTGTTGGTGATCTGAGGGCCATTTGCAGTTCCAGGAATTGAACCTCATTGGTCTCATCAAAGTTAAACTCCTTACCTGCAATACTATCTTCCCAGCCAAGAAAAATGAACCTTTTTTTGCCTTGTGTAAATGCCAATGTTAATAAGCATTTATACATCAAGACAGGAAATAAAAACTGGAGATCCCTTGAGAGGACTTTTGAGGACAAGATGACATCAATTTTAGTTAAATAAAGCCAGAATTGTCTCTTATTATCTGAGCACCACCAAAAATCCAAGATTCTTAACTCACTCACATCAGACAGAAAGATCACTCCCCCTCCAAATCATGTAAAGTTAATTTTCTAAGTGCTCAGACAAGAATAGACTCATATATTTTCATACTCCTCACTTATTTCACATAGTATAATTCGTTCTAGTTATTGTTATGTTGTCTAAAAGGTATATCTATTTTAATTTTTTTCAGGTGTACAGAATTATATTGTTTTAAAAATTATTATTTTTATATAAACATCTATGCACATAGGGAACATATATACATAGAGAATCTGGGTTCTTTCCATGTACCAGTTATTGTAAATAGTACTGCAATAAACATAAGTGATTTTTAGAATTTTTTTGCATTCTTTGAAGAGATATCTAAGAGTAGAACTTCTCTATTCTATGTAAGAGTTCTATTTTAAATAATTTGAGAAATATCTATGCTGATTTTAAAAATAATATTCCCACCAATAATGTATAAATATTCCTTTATCTCTGTCAGTATTGATTTCTAGATTTTTATATTGACCATTCTAAAAAAAGTGAAGTTATAATGTATGTATACATGTGCAGACACATAAACACACATATATCTGATAGCACTAAGAGTAAATGAAAGTGAGCAGAAATGCAGGAGGGTATCCTTTGGAAAAAATGAAACACACTGGATGGGAATCTTGTGGAGAAGGTATTGTGTTCTCCTACAGCTTCCCAGGACAATATGTTCTTCAAAGCAATAACAGCTTGTATACAATAGAATCTTGGGGGAGGGAGAGTCACAGTCTATGAATGTAAAGTCTATAGAAATTGGGTTTATGTTGACATGGAGTTAAAAATAAAATGTAGAGGCCAGATAGATTGTACAGGTCATTGCCTTGCACATGGCTAATCTCTGATACTACATAAATTCCACTGAACACTGTGGGGAGTGATCCCTGAACATAAAGCCAAGAGTTAGCCTGAGCAGCTCTGAGTATATCCTGATGCCCACTTCTCCGAAGATAGGCTATATATATTTAAATGATAAATTTATGCATATTTGCTTAATTTAAGACATTAAATTTAAGTGCCAATCCATTTATTATATGTCATAAATACAATATCTCCATGCCATTGTTTCTTTATCCAGAAAACATATTGGACACTGTTAAAAAATAAACAACTCTTTTATGTCACAGTCTCCTAGGAGCTACATAAATATCAAAGCTAATCACAATTTCACAATGAAAGTAATAATCTAATAATCTCATAATGGAAGTTTATTTATTTAACTTGATCAAGATCAATCTGAACACACTATTTACTTGGTCATTATTATAAAATTTACCTTCTTCTGTGTATAATGTTCTTGCTAATATCAAATGTAAAGGTGTGCTATAGACTGATGTGATCTGTGAAATGATGCCATATCTCTATTCAAAGAGATTTTTTTCTTTACAAACAAGAATCGCAAACATTACTTCTCCACAGTGTTGAGATACAGTGTTGTCAAAGACAAATCATCTTCATGGTGAATCTTCATTTTTGAAAGTTGTATCCTTAATTGGTTTTTCCATTCCTTTGAAGTCAAGCAATTAAGTCACTAACTCTAGGAACTTTCCTCTTTTCTGCCCTTATTTCAAGAGTTTGACACTTAGCAAACTCCAAGCAGTGTGGAAAGCAGTTGGAGAGAAGTAAAGATACATTTGCAAGATGCTGTGTGTGGTTCTTTTCTTCCCTCCCTCTTCCCCCCACCAGAAAGCAGAGAGAGTGCAGTGTGACTAATTACACCAGAGAGGAAAGCAGAAGCTCTCAAGTTAAAGTATTTTGGTAATCATGTTTACCTCGGGTAAAGTACGTCTGCATTAAATAAGTCAAAACACAGTGCGCAAAATTTGGAATGATTCCTTGAGCACTGCAAGGATGGAGTTAGATGTAGAAATGATATAATGTCCAAGTTGAAACACTATAAGAGAAGATAAACCATCTGCTTCAACTAACTCAGATCCACTTGAAAATGCTAATTGTATGGCAGTGGAATGATTAAACTACATTAGAAAAATAAAACACTTCTTTGGTAAGAGCTGCTCGACATTGTTCAGTGATATTGGGTTGCCCACAGATGGAAGGAACATTGTTACCTAAATTTGGTGACTTTGAGTACCAAGGAGTAAATCACAGGTTCTTAGAGGTCTTATTGATCATTCAGACTCTGTTCTGTTTCTGTGTTTGCAGATGGTCTAGTGAAGGTAATTAACATGTCCAAAGATCTATAAATACTTAATGAGAGAACCCAAACACTTTCCAGATAGTGTGCTTATAATACTTCATTTTACTGAAGAATTAAATCTCATGTTCATAGGAAATACTATTCACGTATACCTAATCAAAATCACACTGATGTCAGAATGGAGAGTTTTATAAGTTTCTAGATACAATCTCAACTTCTTATTTTATGGCTAAATAGCTATTGGTAAAAGAAATAAGGAGTCATTATTTACTCCACTAAAAATAAAATAGAAATATGCAGAGCTATGCAGAGATATACACTGATATATAGATATGACTTGCCTTTTCCCCATACTGTTCTTAAAATGGGGTGGATAAAGTCTTGCCATGGGTTTCAGCTTGGGCATAGCTTTTGAGTAGCAATGATGATTTATCATGAGCCTGTTCATATATGATAAACATGGTCATTGTGATCATGTAAATTTAAGTGATCAGTGTAAAACCATTGAGCACTATATCTATGACTTTATTTAATCTGACAATTTATAAAAACTAAGATTAGGAGTAATTTGGTAAAAGCACTATATTCTTACTTTCCAGTATTTATTTGTGCGTTTTTCCCCCTGATATCTTGGCACTGCTTTAGGGGACTATGTGGTGCTGGGGATAGAATCTGGGATTATCCCCATTAAGGCATATACTTAAGTCCTTCAAACCATTTTCTCAGCTCCCTCACTCCCTTAAAAAAACACTACAAACAGTTGAAATTGATAAGGACCAAGGTGTTCCAGAGTTGGTTAATTGTCACAAATATTGGTGTGAGGAAAGGCTTCAGGTCTATGTCTTTGCATTATAAATTCCCCTCTTCTCTGTTCTCTATCCTCTTCTTTCTGTGTATGTCTGTTTCTAAATTTCTCCTTCTAATACCAGTCCTATATGTCCAAGGCTTAAAATAATGACTTGATTAGTTTTCTGAAAACCCTATGTCCAAATACAGGTCATAATCTAAGGCGTTAGAAGTCAGAATTCTAACATGAACTTTTGGAGGTGAGGAATAGATCATCCATAATGGTCCACTTTTGTTATTGTTACTCTTACTCTGAAGATGGAAAAGCTGATTTTTGAAGAAGGGAACCCATGGACTGCTATTTACTAAGCAAGGAGGAAACAGAAGAAGCTTTGATACTAAATTAAATACTTCTGCCTTTTCCCCTTAGAATTACTATTACAATATTGTGTGAGAACTTTGTTGGGTTGACTGAAAATGCATGGATCACTGCCTAACTCCTGGAAAAAGTCTCTCCAGATACAACTGCATTGTAACTCTTCTTTAATAACACAAAAAAGGGAGCAGATTTCTACCTCTCTCTCCATCATGGTAGATGCACCCTTACTTTGCTCCCTAGAGCCTGTAAAATACACTCCTGCTTCTCTGGTCCCAAGTGTAGACAGATATTCTGAGCCTCAGCTATTACCACCTCATCAGTGTCAGAACAAAAGGCTGGGCACAGACTGCTAAGAAGCCAAGAGAATACTCTGTCTCCAACTGGGGGGAACTAATGACTCCACATACACACCATTCACTCAGGCAAGGGATTTCATCTGACAGAGCAAATTTCTCAAAGAGGGAAGAGAGAAAGATTGGGTTGGAAGAGCAGGAGTTATAGAGAAAGAGCTTGAACTGGAATACTTGATAGCAATGAAATGAGGGAAGACAAAATTTATTGTTTCTGATTAGAAGAAAGCAAATAACTTATCTCTTACAGAAAATAGTTGGTTATAGTATCCTTTCACCAAATATATTAGTGAAATTAAACCTGAGTGAAGACAGGGGCCGGAGGAATAGAACAGTGGTAGGACATTTGACTTGCATGTGGCCAATCCAGGACTGACCTCCATTGGATCCCCGGCGTCCCATATGGTCCCTCAATCCAGAAGCGATTTCTGAGCACATAACCAGGAATAACCCTTGAGCATCACTGAGTGTGGTCTAAACATCCCACCCAAAGAATTAGGATAATTGATTATAAAATGTTAATTAAAATACCCCGTGAAGAATGTTAACTTAAATACTGTCATTCTTATACATAAGAAAATTTATTTGCCTCTAGTTTATATAAAGATATGTTATTCTACCTGCAATTTGTTTCAAAGTATTTTAGCAAAGAAAATAAAATGAAATAGAAAAATAAAATATGTTCAATTCTTATAGTTCCTAAATTCAGTTAAATATATTATACAATATTTGAAATTTTTATAATAAAATATAAAGATACATATCTACCATCACATAATTATCATGAAAGATGTAGATTCATAAGAAACATTATATATTTTCAGAGTTTTAACTTTCTTTTTTTATATGTATTTTTATTTAAACACCTTGATTACATACATGATTGTGTTTGGGTCAGTCATGTAAAGAACACCACCATCACCAGTGCAACATTCCCATCACAAATGTCCCAAATCTCCCTCCTCCACACCAAACCCCCACCTGTACTCTAGACAGCTTTCCATTTCCCTCATACATTCTCATTATTAGGACAGTTCATATTGTAGCTATTTCTCTAACTAAACTCATCACTCTTTGTGGTGAGCTTCAAGAAGTTAGCTGTAACTTCCATCCCTTCTCTCTTTTGTGTCTGAAAATTATTATTGCAAGAATGTCTTTCATTTTTTTTAAAACACATAGATGAGTGAGACCATTCTGCGTTTTTCTCTCTCTGACTTATTTCACTCAGCATAATAGATTCCTTTGACATTTATGTATAGGTAAATTCATTGATTTCTGCTCTCAGCTTTGTTATTTCCTTCTGTCTCCCTATTTGGTTCCTTTTGTTGAGCACTTTCTAATTCTATGAACTGCATCATTAAGCTATTCAGGTATGCTCCCTCTTCTTTCCTGATGTGTGCTTTGAAAGCTATAAATTTTCCTCTCAGTACCGTTTTTGCTATGTCCCATAGGTTCTGATAGTTTGTGTTTCTATTGTCATTTGTTTCCAGGAAGGTTTTGATTTCCTCTTTGATTTTATCTTGGACCCACTGGTTGTTCAGTAGCAGGCTGTTTAACTTCCAGGTATTAAAGATTTTCTTCTGTGTCCCTTTGTAGTTCACATATAAATTCAGGTCCTTGTGGTCAGCGAAGGTAGCCTGCTAAATTTCTATGCTCTTGATATTATGGAGGTATGTTTTATGTGCTAGCATGTAGTCTATCCTAGAGAATGTCCCATGTACATTAGAGAAGAATGTGTATTCAGGTTTTTGGAGGTGGAGTGTCCTATATATATATACTAGGCCTCTTTCATCATTTCTCTTTTCAGATCTAGTATATTCTTGTTGGGTTTCAGTTTGGTTGATCTATCAAATGTTGACAATGCAGTGTAGAGGTCTCCCACAATTATTGTGTTGTTATTGATATTTTTTTTCAGATTTGTCAACAATTGTATTAAATATTTTGCTGTCCCCTCATTTAGTGCATATATGTTTAGGAGAGTGATTTCTTCCTGCTCTATGTATCCCTTGATTAATACAAAATGTCCATCTTTGTTTCTTATAACTTTCCTGAATATAAAGTTTGCATCATCTGATATTAGTATGGCCACTCCAGCTTTTTTATGGGTGTTGTTTGCTTGGATGATTTTTCTTCAGCCTTTTATTTTGAGTCTATGTTTGTTCTGACTATTCAATGCATTTCTTGTAGGCAGCAGAAGGTTGGATTGAGTTTTTTAATCCATTTAGCCACTCTGTGTCTCTTAACTGGTGCATTTAGTCCATTGACGTTGAGAGAAAGAATTGTCCTGGGATTTAGTGCCATCTTTCTATCAAAGTTTGGTGTGTCTGTTGGTCAGTCTTGTCTTAAAGTAGGTATTTCAGTTTTTCTCTTAAGACTGGTTTTGAGTCTGTAAAGTTTCTGAGCTGTTGTTTGTCTGTGAAGCCATGTATTCTTCCTTCAACCTGAAAGTGAGTTTTGCTGGGTGCAGTATTCTAGGCGAAGCATTTATTTCATTGAGTTTTGTCACTATGTCCCACCACTGCCTTCTGGCCTTGAGTGTTTCTGGTGACAGCTCTGCAGTAAATCTCAAGGATGTTCCCTTGAATATAATTTCTCTTTTTGATCTTGCTGCTTTCAGAATTCTGTCTCTATTTGTGGGATTCATCATTGTGACTAGGATGTGTCTTGGAGTGTTATTTCTGGGATCTCTTTTACTTGGTACTCTTTGGGCATGCAGGATTTGATCGCACGTATTCTTTAGCTCTGGTAGTTTCTCTTTAATGATGTTCTTGACTGTTGATTCTTCCTGGAGATTTTCTTCCTGAGTCCCTGGGACTCCAATGATTCTTAAGTTGTTTCTGTTGAGCTTATCATAGACTTCTATTTTCATCTGTTCACATTCTTTCAGTAATTTTTCCATTATTTGATCATTTGCTTTAAGGCTTTTTTCCAATCTCTTCTGCTGTATGGAGTTGTTATTCATCTCATCTTCTAATGTACCAATTCTATCCTCAGCTGCTGTTAACCTGTGGGAAAGCTCCTCCATTTTTTTCTTCAATTCATCTACTGAGTTTTTCAGACCTGTTATTTGACCTGAAATTTCGGTTTGCAGTTTTCTGATTTCTATCTCCATATTCTCTTGATTCTTATTAGTGTTCTCTTTTATACTTTCTTTGAGTTCTGTCAACATCTTCCATATTGCAACTCTAAACTCCTTAACTGAGAGACTGACTAGTTGGTTGGCCATGTTCTGGTCATCAGAGTTGCCATCTTCATTCTCTATGTCTAGCGCTGTCTTGTGTTGTTTCCCCATTGTCACACTTGTATTGTGGGGTTTTCTACGTGTTTTGGTAGTATTCATTGGCTAAATGATGTGCGAAGCCCCGTAGGGAAGCGGAGCTGCAATGCTCCTCTGGCTCCTGCTTTTCTGGGCGGAAAAACTCACCTTCAGGGAAGGCTAGCTGTCCGCAGATGAAGCCACACACACAGGAAATCAGGCCCGCAGATGCCACACAGAAGACAGACAGTCCAGAGAGATGTGCCAGGCTTCAGCATTCCATCAGAGTTTCAGTTTTAACTTTCTTTTTAAGGCATACTCACTTAATTATTTATCGGAACCCCTAATAACTTGTAATTATTTTAAAATGGCATCAGAAAGCAAGGACTAAAGCAATCAAAGTGATAGATATCAGAGATGTTAGCTTTTCTTTCTTTCTTTCTTTCTTTCTTTCTTTCTTTCTTTCTTTCTTTCTTTCTTTCTTTCTTTCTTTCTTTCTTTCTTTCTTTCTTTCTTTCTTTCTTTCTTTCTTTCTTTCTTTCTCTTTCTTTCTTTCTTTCTTTCTTTCTTTCTTTCTTTCTTCTTTCTTCCTTCCTTCCTCCTCCCTCCCTCCTTCCTTTCTTCCCTCCCTCCTTCTTTTTCTTTCTTTCTTTCTTTCTTTCTTTCTTTCTTTCTTTCTTTCTTTCTTTCTTTCTTTCTTTCTTTCTTTCTTTCTTTCTTTCTTTCTTTCTTTCTTTCTTTCTTCCTTCCTTCCTTCCTTCCTCCTCCCTCCCTCCTTCCTTTCTTCCCTCCCTCCTTCTTTTTCTTTCTTTCTTTCTTCTTTCTTTCTTTCTTCTTTCTTTCTTTCTTTCTTTCTTTCTTTCTTTCTTTCTTTCTTTCTTTCTTTCTTTCTTTCTTTCTTTCTTTCCTTCTTTCTTTCTTTCTTTCTTTCTTTCTTTCTTTCTTCCTTCCTTTCTTTCTTTTTCTTTCTTTCTTTCTTCCTTCCTTTCATCCTCCCTCCCTCCTCCCTTCCTTCCTTCCTTTCTCCTTCCTCCTCCTTCTTTCCTTCCTTTCTCCTTTCTTCCCTCCCTCCCTCCCTCCTCCCTCCCTCCCTCCTTCCTTCCTTCTTTCCTTCCTTCTTTTTTTCTTTCTTTCTTTCTTTCTTTCTTCTCTTTCTTTTCTTTTCTTTCTTCCTTCCTTCCTTCCTTCCTTCTTTCTTTCTTTCTTTCTTTCTTTCTTTCTTTCTTTCTTTCTTTCTTTCTTTCTTTCTTTCTTTCTTTCTTTCTTTCTTTCTTTCTTTCTTTCTTTCTTTCTTTCTTTCTTTCTTCTTTCTTTCTTTCTTTCTTTCTTTCTTTCTTTCTTTCTTTCTTTCTTTCTTTCTTTCTTTCTTTCTTTCTTTCTTTCTTTCTTTCTTTCTTTCTTTCTTCTTTCTTTCTTCTTTCTTCTTTTTTTTTGGGGGGGGGGCTATACCACACCCAGTGATCCTCAGGGGTTACTCCTGGCTATGCGCTCAGAAATTGTTCCTGGCTTGGGGGACCATATGGGACTCCAGGGAATCAAACCATGGCCAACTTTAAGTGTATCTTCTACTTTTTCTGTGCTTTAGAATGAAGAGTTCATTTCTAAGTTTTCATGAAAAATATAAGTGAATTTTAATTAAAATAGACATAAGATATTACTTTCAGTTCTAAAAATGGTATCTCAGAAATAAAAAATACATATTTAACAGTTTAAAAATGGTATAGCTATTTTGAATATTTTTATTTTAATCACTGTGATTTACATTTTTACAATACTGTTAATAATAGTTTTATGCATACAACATTCCAACACCACATCAACCCCCCATCAGAGTGTATGTTTCCACCAAAATCTTAGTGTTCAGGGTCCCCAGCCCCCAACTGTCCCTGCTTCAACATCCCATTCTCAACCACCTCTCTTCCCACACACTTCTCACTGGCATGGTACATTTTATTTTATAGTTACTTCTTACATTCTCTTGCTTTTTGGCTGTTGATTGTTTCCTTTCTATGCTGCTTTATATACTACACATGAGATTATTTTGTATCTGTCTCTTTCCTTCACTCAGGATGATACTCTAGTCCCACAAACGTTAGTTCTTTGTTTGTTTGTTTTTGTTTGGGGACCACATATGGAAATGTTTAGAATTTACTTCTGGTTTTGATTCAGGCATCACTCATGGCAGGGGACAAGAGCAAATAAGCCATAACAGAAATTTAATCTAGTTCTGAGGAGTACAAGACAAGATCTCTATCCAATGTACTAATTCTTAGTCCCCTAGTTCTATTTTCTTTCTTTCTTTCTTTCTTTCTTTCTTTCTTTCTTTCTTTCTTTCTTTCTTTCTTTCTTTCTTTCTTTCTTTCTTTCTTTCTTTCTTTCTTTCTTTCTTTCTTTCCTTCTTTCTTTCTTTCTTTCTTTCTTTCTTTCTTTCTTTCTTTTTTCTTTCTTCCTTTCTTCCTTCCTTCCTTCCTTCCTTCCTACCTTCCTTCTTTCTTTTCCTTCATTTCTTTTTTCTTCCTTCCTTCCTTCCTTCCTTCCTTCTTCCTTCCTTCTTCCTTCCTTCTTTCTTACATTTTTATTTCTTTCTTTCCTTCCTTTCTTCCTTTTTTCTCTCTCTTTCTTTTACTTTCTTTATTTCCTTCCTTTCTTCCCTCTTTATTCTTTCTTTCTTTCTCTCTCTTTCTTCTTTCTTTCTTTTTCTTTCTTTTTCTCTCTCTCTTTCTTTCTTTTTCTCTCTTTCTTTCTTTCTCTTTCCTTTCTTTCTTTCTTTCTTTCTCTCTCTCTTTCTTTCTCTCTTTCTTTCTTTCTTTCTTTCTTTCTTTCTTTCTTTCTTTCTTTCTTTCTTCTTTCTTTCTTTCTTTCTTTCTTTCTTTCTTTCTTTCTTTCTTTCTTTCTTTCTTTCTTTCTTTCTTTCTTTCTTTCTTTCTTTCTTTCTTTCCTTTCTTTCTTTCTTTCTTTCTTTCTTTCTTTCTTTCTTTCTTTCTTTCTTTCTTTCTTTCTTTCTTTCTTTCTTTCTTTCTTTCTTTCTTTCTTTCTTTCTTTCTTTCTTTCTTTCTTTCTTTCTTTCTTTCTTTCTTTCTTTCTTTCTTTCTTTCTTTCTTTCTGTTTTTTGGCCCACACCCTGTGACCCTCAGGGGTTACTTCTGGCTATGCACTCAGAAATTGCTCCTGGTTTGGGGGATCATATGGGACTCCAGGGAATCGAACTGTAGTCAGTCCTAGATTAGTGAGGACAAGGCAGACTCCTTACCCCTTGTGCCACCACTCTGCCCGCCCCTCCATAAATCTATTTTCAAAAATATGTTAGTGGTTGGATCAGTAGAATGCGTAGCACACTTGATTTGCATGAGGACAACCTGAGTTCAATCCCTGGCATCCTATATGGTTCCCTGTGACCACCAGGAATAATTCATTTGTACAGAGCCAGCAGTGACTCCTGAGCATCATTAGGTATGGCCCAAAACCAAACAAACAAAATTTTATAAATTACTTTATTTAAAGACCATGTATTACATAGTTGCTAATTATACATTGTTCCAAGACTACCACCAATGCAAAATTCCTTCCACAATTTTTCCTGAATTCCTACCCTTTCCCAAGTCTATCTCCATCTCCTTGACAGGAGCGAAATAATATATTTCATATTGGTTATTTACAGTAAGTAGAAATAAAATTATTTTTAAAAGTGCAGTATATAAACATTTCTGAATTAACTATCTTGCAATGAGGTCATTAAAGCATTAAAGCATCAGAAAGTTTGCTAAGCAATTTGTTGCTAGTTGATTTTCCTGTCATTTGTTTATTTTCTGAATAATAGGTGGCTTCGAATCTACATTGATGTCTAAATTGTTGTGGTTCTAGTGGGATGACAGTACTAAAATATCTGAAGTTTTTGTGCATATGAAGATGTGCATTCCAGAAGATCCAAAATTCTTGGCTCATATTTCAGCTTTTGTGGGTTGTGGTTTCATTTCCCAGGGTTCCCAGGAGTCTAAGAAGGTGGGAGTTGGTGCCCACACTCACTCCAAAAAGTCTTAGAGATATTAGCCCAAATCTAGCATATCTGGAATTTTTGTTGGTTTGACATTTCTGTAGAGATCAGTGGTTAAGGGGTGAAGTTGGGCCATTGGCAAAGCAATGGTTGTGGATATGGATGCAGCTGACTTGACACATCCTCTCCTCCCAACATTTCCATTTTCAGCTGCATGTCCAGTGTACCCATGACTTTTCATGCTTAGTATCTCTTATGAGACTAGAGTAACTCTATGGAGCTGGCAGAATGCAGACATGTCAGTTTTGTTTGTGGGGCATGATTGGAGCTGTCAAGGCTTTCAGAAGTATAAGAATGTATCCTCTAGTTCTTTTCTTTTTCTTTTTTTTTTGGTGGTGTGTGGGATGGTGATGGTGGTGGTGGGTGGTGGTGGGGGTGGTATCCTCTAGTCCTTTTCCAAGGAAGGTGTCCATCATCTTAAATTATAATACTGGGTTAATCTAAAATGCTCTGAAAACATTATGCAGGCATATCATGAATATTTAAATTCACATCAAACATATCACAAAGATTAAACAAAAGGTGACTGACACTTAAAAGATGGGGCTCTGAGAAGAGATAGCATGGGGTAGGGCATTTGCCTTGCATGCAGGACTGTGATTCAAATGCTGACATCCCTTATGGTCCCCCGAGCCTACAAGGAAAGATTTCTGAGCATAGAGCCAGGAGTAACCCCTGAGTGCTGCTGGGTGTGACACAAAAAAACCAAACAAACAAACAAAAATGATGGGGCTCTGTGAACAGATCTGTATTTATTTAAAGTTTAAATATATACTCTATATATTACAACCTTAATGTGCATCTTCTTTAGTCACCATAAGAATGAGGGCCAGAATACTATACTGCTTTATTATAAGATAACAATAAGAGCATGTACCACAAACTCCTGTAGGATCATGTCTTCCTACATATGTGATTGATTTAATTAAGTGATTGATTTAATTTTGTTTCATTAGTATTTGATATTGAACTTTTGCAGCTTTCTAGCATTATTCCCCCATCCCATTTTTATTTAGGCACTGTGATTTTCAGTATTGTATATAATAATGCATACAGCTCCAATACCAGACACTCTGTTTTCTTTCACTTATGTTAGTTTTATTTTCTTTGTTTGTTTGGTTGGTTGGTTGGTTTTGGGGCCACATCCAGTGGCACTCAGGTTACTTCTGGCTCTGTGCTCAGAAATTACTTCTGGCAGGCTTGGGGGACCATATGCGATGTCTGCATCAAACCCAGGTCAGCCTCATGTAATGTAAATGCCCTACCCAATGTGCATTTTCCTTAGTGAAATCTTGAAAATTAGAGTAGCCATTTCAATAAAAGTAGGTTATATTGTCATTTGTTAGGTATGAACTGAGCATGCTGGAGTGTCTCCAATTTAGGACATTGTTATCACTAAAAACTATGTTTTGTGAAATATTTAAAGAATCTAACCTGGATTATGCATGGCTAAAATGTTTTAATTTGTTGGGACTAGAGAGATAGTACAGTGGGTAATGTACTTGCCCTGCTTTTAGCACATCTTTATTCCTTGGGTAAAGCAAGTGGATCCCCAAGCCCAGCAAGAGTTATTTCTGAGCATATAGCCAGGAATAAACCCTGAACAGAGTTGAGTGTGATCCTAAAACAAAAGAATATAAAATTGGATTAGAGAGAGAACATAGGAGGCAAGTTACTTGTTTTTAATGCAGCTGTCCTTGATCAACCAAGGTACTGTATCTGGTCACCCAAGCACCACCATGGCTATCTGCTCTTTCTTCCTTTGTAAAAACATGCATTGTTTATTTATTCTTTTTGTGTGTGTGTGGTTTTTGGGTCAGACCTGGCAGTGCTCAGAGGTTACTCCTGGCTCTGCACCCAGAAGTTGTGCCTGGCAGGCACGGTGAACCATATGAGATGCCGGGATTCAAACCACCTTTGGTCCTGGATCGGCTGTGTGCAAGGCAAACACCCTACCACTTTGCTATCTCTCCAATCCCCATTTATCCTAAACACTTTCATTTTTCATTTTGCATCCCTACTGATTCATAGGCAAACTCTGGTGCCACTGACCTAATGTCCTTTTCTCATTAATTAATTGGTTACCTTCAGGGGTCTCAAACTCAATTTACCTGCAGGCCGCAGGAGGCAAAGTCTGGGTGATCCTTGAGTTCAAAGTCAGTAGTAAGCCTTGAACATTGGGGGGTGTGACCTAAACAACTAAAACAAAACAAAACAAAAAAAGATTCCTCTAGGGCAGGGCCACAAAATGTTGTACAGAGGAGAGCAAATGGCCCGCGGGCTTCGAGTTTGAGATCCCTGGTTAGATCTTTATAATGCAGATATTCTCACCATATAGAGATAAGAAAGATTTTATAAGAGCAAAATTTAAGAGTCATTTACATTTATACATGCTAGCATTAATTTTGTCATACTATGAATTCCATGTATGTCTGATATTTCATCATGATTTATAGTGGCTTCAGGGGTTATTTCTCATTTTTGCTTTATCCTTCTTATATCAATAATGGACCATTGGAAATCTGAGAAACCCTGCTCTATAAGAATTTATAATTCTCTAGAAAACTAAAGAAAAATTATTTATATAAGTAAAAAAAAGGTACCTTTTAACTTTTAAGTGATTAGTTTATTCAATTTTGGGGAGTAGTAAATCTCTGAACAAGTGCAGGGAAGTTAACATGGATATAATAACAGAAAGCTACTACTCTGAATTTAAAGAGGCAAATAAAATGGTGACATTGCAGGAGCACTGAACATGGTGCTAGTCAGTGAAAATGCAACTGATGTAAGCCACACCTACTTGGGAAGGGGTAGTGGTTATCTCCTTTAGAGTGAAAGAGAGACAGAGAAAGAGAGTTAAACTCCTCTCTTACCACTTTCCAATCTCTCGATAGAGCATCCCGTTGACTAACTGAACTGAACCCAGTTACCCTAATACTGGTACCTGTAGGGCAAGTAGCCCAAGACATACTTAAATCTTGTGATCTATTCCTGCCAGTTCCAACTACATTTCTTATCAGGTCAGACCAATGGATCCCTTCCCAACTTTAGAAGAAGAACCTTTCAAACTGGAAAAGATACCAAGCTCAGAATTCTAGGCTCTGATTTTTTAAAAGTTGCTAAACATATGCAAACATGCTATTCTTGACAGTGCTATAATATCCCAGGCACGTGCTTTCACAATAAAGGAAAATAAATATTTGTGTAAAGAAACAGATTTGGATGTATAATTTTAAAAAGATTTTTTTCATCAAGTTAAAATATAGCCTAACATATGTTATTAGGAAACAATGTACCTTTATTTAGTTCAGCTTCCTCCAAACAAAGAATACAGCCGTATCTATGTAAAAGACCATTCTAAGTCTATTTATTAAAGTTGATTTGTCAATGTAGGAAAGGATCTCTTAAGAAAGCATTTAAGTAACAGAGTACATAGCAGAGGGGCTGGAGAGATGGCATGGAGGTAAGGCATTTGCCTTACATGCAGAAAGTCGGTGGTTGAATCCCGGCATCCCATATGGTCCCTGAGCCTGCTAGGAGCAATTTCTGAGCATAGAGTTAGGAGTAACCCCTGAGCACCACCGGGTGTGACCCTAAAACCAAAAAAAAAAAAAAAGTACATAACAGAGCAAATGACATCCCATGATTAGAAAGCTTCAGTGTTGAGATGATATAAAATATTATATTGCAAAGTAGAAATAAGCTTTAGAAAGGTTGCATGGACACAAATTCCCTGAAACAGAGAGAAAGATAAAGCTATACTGGAGGATTGGTAGAAGGAACTAAGCATACACTGAATGCACACAATCTCTATATATGTATACATGTAATATTCATTATATATTAAAATACCTAGTCTGGAACATTCTAAAATAAAGTATTCGACTTGGGTAAATGTTTCACATGCTGCTTTTATCGTAAATAACACTTAGCTAAGAGAGACAAATGGCTAATTTGAAAGCACACTGCCAACTATTAAAAGACATTTTTTTCCCCTATGAGTCCAACTTGTGCTCTTTCAGGATGCAGCACCATTTTATAGGCATGTATCAGAAATTGATTCATAAAATAGTTTCGATTTGATTGATTTCTTGCCATTTAACTCTAACTTAGGCTGAGTATATTTCGCACAGTAGAAAAGCCATAAGATCAGTTCTAATATTAACTGTTATTGCAATCATCTGTCAAGAACTATGAAAACTAAAATATCACTTAAGTTGGCATTTGGTAAATGTTCTGCCTAGTACTTCTGAGGTTTTTATTTGACATTGTGACAATATGCCAAACCCTCTGCAGAGTAGACTCACACACAGGATTTGATGTTACTCTCTCAGCGACCGCCAAAGATAGCTACTGTTGTCTCTTTTATTTTACCAGCCAAGAACCAAAGAAAGAGGTGACTTACTGCTTTTTCAAAGACCCATAGACAGTTGCTGACAGTTAGATTTTTGGACCTGCCTTAGGTTCTATCTCTGATGGTCTTTCCCACTCTCTTAGATGCCTTATTCCCATTCAGAGCTCCTCATTGAATTTGCTGCCACCGTGGCTAAGTCAAGGAAACTGCTCAGGCAGGGCAGGTCCCAGAGGCCAGGGCCAGGTGTTCAATTCCTGGCCTTGCTTCTCTAAATTATGCTTACAAGAGGCTTTCTTTAAAAATAAGATGATCTCATATAATGACCCTATTATTAGTATTATCATCATTATTATCATAACTCTGAATAATTTCAGCTAAATATTTTTTTCTAAAGGAGAGAAGCACTTGAAAAAAAAATGCTAACCCATCTCCTATCAAACAAACCCCAGATGGCCTTGAATTAAGTGGAGGACAACACTATCATAATAGCCACGATTACCATCCATTCCAAGCAGCGGCAGATGTGAAAAGGATAAAGATGCTGGGATGCTCTCATAGAAGTTTAGAAAAATCTTTCTTTCCCCTACACAACACAGAAGCACGCATCCACGTTTAAAGAATAGGTTCTGTGCAGTCCCATTTTAATCTTTCCTGCATATCTATGCCCCAGATGGCCCCATGTTTAATGGGAGGAGAATAATCACCACTTTGTGAGCCATTCAGGGGAAATTACAGAAGTATGGAAGTTGCCCTGTGTATCTTTATTCAATTTTCTCTCATTTGCCTAGCAGCATGAACAAAGAGGAGAGGCGGCATATATTTTTGCTAAGAAAGCTTTGACTTCTGAAAGGTTATCTGAAGTGTGCTATCTTAAGATATTTTTTCTTACTGATTTGGGCTTATCAGCACACCAAAGTATAAATTAATCAAACTTTAGGGAAGTAGAGAGATGTACAATTCAAATGTTCAATAGCCACATGTGGTTAGGAGCTACCATATTGCTACCATACATACTTAATATTCCCATCATTTTAATTATATTGAACAGTGCTGATCTAACTACTTAACCTACTTTATAAATGGGGCTGGAGCAAGAGCACAGTGGGTAGGGTGTTCATCTTGTACTTGGCCGACCTGGGTTTTATTCCTGGCATTTCATATGGTCCCCTCAATGTGTCAGAAGTGATATCTGAGTGCAAAGCAAGGAGTAATTTTCAGTGCTTCAAGGTGTGGCCCGCAAACAAAAATAAACAATTAAAAAAGAAATATTACTTCCTGGAGCAAGAGAGATAGCTCAAAAGGCTGGAGTTCATATTCTGTATGCATGTTTTCAAGTTTTAGTACTTTATGGTTCCCTGAGCACTGCAGAGTATAATATGTTGATGACCCACAACAAAGTTGGACCTGAGTAGCCAAGTATAGTCTAATCATAACATAGAGCTCTTCAGTATAATTAACTAAGTATTCCCAGGAATGGCCTCTGGCCTCCTGAGGGTAACTTAGGAGGCATTCACCCTTTCACCAAATCACTGCATTGATATAAAAAAAATCATCATTTTTGAACACATGAAGCTCAACAGCCAGTTTTTAGAGAAAAAAAAACTAGTGATTTTTTGATAGCAAGTATGCTCCAGATAGAAGTTGTAGGAAAATCATCACTTTGTTTTATACATATATTCAGACTTAAGAAGTATCTATGCTTCACTCATAACTAGTTAGCAACATTCTCAAGTCCAACGGTTGTATAGTTGTATAAAACTTAAATGTCTAATAATGTAGTAGAGAGCTCTACTGTCAACTGATTTGAAATTAAAATCAGATGGAATATTCCAATCTAATTTATTGTCTGTGTATGAAAACAACAGGGTGTAGAGAAAATAAGTCACAGGAAAGGTCAATGCTAGAGTTATTCATTAGGTCTCATTTAAACTATCTACCTGGTTTCCAAGAGAGAGATGGACAGAGTGTAAACAGGTGTTAATGTGTTCAACTGAGCAGGTGTTGGTGGCACTCTCAGAGTCCAGGGAGAATTTGTTCTGACAGACAGAACCATGGCTCTGAGGACTCAGCAAGTACAGAAGTTCAGGTAGGTAGTCAGAAATGAGATACCTGGAATTTATATTGAGGTGTCTATAGTAAAACTGAATCCTAAAATGGGAGGTTGAACTTAGAAGTTTAGGTCAGTAGAAAGAGCTCACATTTCTCTTAGAAAGCTCAGAGTTTAAGGGAACAAAGCTATAGTTCCACTATAGTGATTTTTTTAACCCAGAAAAAGGCAGGACACTGACTCAAGAAGAAACCAGAGAACAAAGCAATTCTCTTCAAGTCTAAGCTAAGATTCAGAAAAAAGAGACAGAATGAATGCAATCTCCAGTATAAAGTGGGAGGAACTTTTTTTTGCATAAACATCTTATTAAATATGAATTTGCAAATACTTCATCCAAGTCTCCCATATCCTCTGTCTCTTCTAAGTGGAGAGCATAGCTAAAGGAATTGGTGTGATGGGGTTATTGTGGGATGCGCAGGCCAGCATAATGAAAAAAGATCTGGGTTTGGGGGATAGCCCACACTATCCAAGGTACACTGTACTTATATGTTATATGTGCAAGATCATTAAAGCCACCAGGAAGAAATGATAAACATTTGTATTCTAAGAAATTATGGTAATAATTTCAATAGAAAGAAGGGAAATATTGATGATCTTTAATGCCAATGATGTTATTATTTCTATTTTGATCAAAAGCACTGTCATTCATATTTTTGTTAACAGAAGCACTTAGAAAGATCTGAGTCATTTCGGATGTGCGAAGGTCACAACAAGAGCAGACAGGAAGACAATGAGCACAGAAATAATCTAGTGACTTTGAGGTCATGAAGCAATTGGATTGGTTCCCTTTAGTCTTGTCATAATTTTATCATCCTCCCTTTCCCCACTCTAAAGGAAAAAAGCTTTAAAATTTAAGTTCAAATGTTTAAATTGAGCTTTGAAACCATTTCTTCAAAGAGTTAATGTTATATAAACTATCATAAGAGGGAAAAAAAGTGAACCCATTTATACTCAAATTACACAGGAGTCCCTTGTCTCTATCAAGGCTCAAGAGTATTTGCTCTTAAAAGCTATTTTTTCCTCAGAAACAATAGTGCAGGTGCATGGCCTTCAGTGTACCACGTATTCATCCCAGGAGGCAGGAAGGTGATTTCACACCTGTTTCTTCTTTTTTATTTGCTCTTGGCTGGGCTAATTTGCCCGATGTCAGGATTGGTATGGCCAGAGTCTGTCAACAAGAATGATGGTTTCACAGAATTCTCCTCACTCCTGGAGTTAGGGTGGTTGTGTGTACCACAGGCTATACTCTGGGTCTGTTTCGCATCATCTATAAATGAAACTGATTGCTAATAATAATTTAGAAGGAATTGTGTGTTTAGTGGAATATCAATGACAAAGAGAGCGAATGAAAGAAAGAGAGGAACCGTTTTCCCAGGCATATGGTAGACATTGCTAACAGGGAGATCAGAGAAAACAGTGTCATTATTCTGTGCTGAGTGGTGAAAGGTGGGTTCTTGGAAAAGACCTTTCTGCTTTGCACTGCTATAGGAGGAAGAAAAGAGGATAGAAAAGTATATTTCTGAAACCTGCATTTTGCAGTCTTTCATGAATGAGGAGGGGTGCACTTTCCACATCTCTGCATTACAGACTTTATATTTGAAATACTAGATTATTTAGGTCACAAGATAGCAGACAGAAAGCAGCCTGACCTCATGTGAAAGAACACAACTTTTTGTCACAGATCTTGGCCATCACCTCATTTTTTATTTTAAATTTCTACATACTGCTAATATTTAACTTCTGATTGCCTCTCAAATAAATATGACTAGATTTAATATCAAATATAGTTAATTATATATATATTTTTTGTTTACTCAGTCCTTTTTGTTTGTTTGTTTTAGGGTACATCCAGAAGTGCTCAGGGCTTATTTCTGCTTTGGCACTCAGGATTTACACCTGGTATGTTCTAGGGACTATATGTGGTACTGAGGAATGAACCAAGACTGGTTGCATGCAAAGCAAGTGGCTTTACCTGACCTTCTATCTCCTTAACCCCTGTGCATAAATACTGTCCACTAATTTAAAGCGGTTGGCATTATCAGAGCATTTATTTGTTATTGTCGCTTTGAAAATCTAATACAAAATGAGTATCATATATGTTTACTAATTTTATTTTCTTTATCTAAGATTTATTCATTTTAACTCAGTCTAATGCAAAAACATAGTTATGGGCAGCTAAAGCTATAAACTTGTCAATTTTTCAGCCATTGCCTTGAAAGCTTGCAAATTCCCTTAATCAAATAAAAGTCTCTAAAATTAATATTTTTCAATAGTATGCACCAAATTATTGAGTATAAACTTACTTACATATTTTATGTCGCTTATTTAAATATTTAGAATATGGTTTTAATTACCATGAAACTTTACTAAACATCCACCTGTCAGTAAAGAAACTGATTATGTTTTTGGATTTGTATTCTTCTGAAAGAAAAACAGGTGTGAAAACCTGCAGGTATTTATCCATCAACAAAAAATAAAGGATATCTGTGAAATGTGGAGGAAGAAGTAAACATAGACATAATCTTCGAGCATGACATTGGAATATTATTCCAAACCTCAAATGTAATTCCAAATCATCAGGAAAATATATATTAACCTCTGGTTCTCTGTGAATGTCTCAGTCACAGGAGCTAACTGCCTCCTCACAAACTGTATTAAGATGACTTTAGCTTGCCAAAAATGGAAATAAAATTCAAGGGATCTTTTAATCATAGAAATGTTCAACAAGATTACTAAAGGATCAATAGAACCAAAAGTAATTTGGAAGGACATGGGTAGTTTTGTATTAATTTGTAGCCCCAAACACATACATACACAGCAGGCTTATAAAAGATCCTTCAGAAGGGGAAGACATTGGGAATCATAGAGCCTATCCTATAGATTGACCTGCAGAAAGAACGTTATGAAGTGTTTCCCCATCTCCCTAGCACATTAACTGATACTATTATGAATGTTAGGGCTTTCATTTCTAAGAAATGGGTGCTTCAACCTGGGCCACAGATGTTTTTGTTCATGTCGCAAGCTGGTTTATATAGACTTTATCTTAGCATTTGGTGTAACAAGAGAAAAAAACTACAGTTATATTACTATTGTAAAACACAATGTCCTGGATTCATGCTAAATTCAAAGCTAGGTAGTGTTAAATAATAAGAAAAAAATAGAGAGATCCCCGTTTCTGAAGCTTCCAAATGAGTGTTTATATAAGAAAATAGAGAGTGTTAAAGACTCTTATAGTGCCCTTATTCTTTACACATTCTGACCACTAAATTTTGAGTATTCATCCATATCCATCTATCTCAGAGGAAACCTAGGCACCTTTCCTGGCAGCTGATACATGTCTGTGCCTATAGCTTTAATCTTCAGATCTAACTAGCGTTTATAAGCATCTACTTATTCCATGCCAGATATTGTGCTATTTTCCCATATGTTAGTCTTTTATGCCAAATATATTTTTATGGAAGAAGTCATTATGATGCAACTTTTTGGATATAAAGATAAACAAGTCCTTGTCAAGGTCACACAAGACATACATTCATAGCAGCTTGACTCTAATTGCACTTTGCTAAACACCCTAGCTTTTAGACTTGGCCTGCCTTACTTTTATCATCAGCTTCTCTCACACACTAAGAGCTTTTGAACCTGTACACTTGATTATGTTCTCCTTTTCAGGACATCCATCTGCCTTTGCCAGTTCTGCTTTTGATCTGATACTCCCATGACCTACCAACCTCGTCTCAATGTGTCCTCCAACTCCAGAGGAATCATAAGGCACAGGGAAGTCAAGGCAGTGCTTAATTAACAACATCCTTTATTACTTAGGGAAACATTATTTGTTTAATTCCCAAATGCAAATACTTTGAATTTACTCAATTAGGAATTTATATTCATCGCTGGATGGAGAATTATTTTTTAGTGATTATTACCATTTCAATCTCCTGTCAAGGACAAATCTGCTTTCTCTGAAACATAATGCCAATTTCTATAATTCCTATATACCCGCTGTATCAATCAAAGATATATATATACTTCATCATAATTATTTTCTAAGCAATGAATCTATATCCCTTGATTCTCCTTATCCTCAAAGTCTCTTTGAACCAAGGTGGATTCAGTAATTAATGACCCAAGTCTCCCAGAGGATCTAATTCTTCTTCTGATTACCACTCTATGTGATTTATCTCATTAAAAGTTAATGATATAAATTCAGTGCAGAGAGATTGGACTAGCAGTAAAGTATGTGCCTTGTACATGGTCCACTAGACTTGATCTCTGACACCAATTAGTGCCCCAAGCACAACAGGGTGCAGTCCTGGAATTTTTCAAGCACCACTGGGAATCCTGAGTTAACCTCAAGCACTTGAAAGTATGAGCAATACTGCATCCTTGAGCCCTTACATTGAACTCCCTGAAGAGCCTCCTGAATCTCCTGATGATCACTGTTTGGAAGGGCCCTTTGCCCACAAAATAAATAAAAGTTAACATATATCAAGTGACAAGAAATACTAGGATTGGTAAAAAAAAAAAATGACAACTTCTACTTTTATTAATAGAACTATTAAAAGCTAAGGATTTCTTCCATGTGATTCAGAAGCAAGTTAGATATGGAGGATTGAGAGATAGCAGTAAATGTGGGTAGGGGTAATCCTAGAGACAGAAAGGAAAGACCGTATGTTGATTAATTTTTTCCATCAATTTGAGCCTAAGAATGATGCCCAGATATTTGGTCAAATATTATTTTTGTTACTATTGCTTTGAGAATAACATTTAAATCTGTGGTTGAATTGTTTTCCTATGTGATGGACCTCATACATCAGTTGAAGAACTACACAGGGAAAACAAAAAGAAAGCCAGGAGAAAGTAAGAGGAAACAGATATGAGGAAAAAGACTAGAGTTCTTGGACATATTGGCAGTGTTGAATTATGGTTTTTGTATCTATTAGAACCACAGAAGCAGCAACAAATATAAAAGCATGAGATCCAAACTATAAAAACCAAACTTAAAATGTTTTTGTAGGGGCCAGAGAGATAGCACAGCGGTGTTTGCTTTGCAAGCAACTGACCCAAGACCCAAGGTGGTTGGTTCAAATCCCGGTGTCTCATATGGTCTCCCATGCCTGCCAGGAGCTATTTCTGAGCAGATAGCCAGGAGTAACCCCTGAGTGCTGCCAAGTATGAACCCCCCAAAAATGTTTTTGTAAGAGAGGTATGGTGATGTTTAGGAGGGAAATTGGGGAAATTAGAGAAAAGAAGTTGACACTAGTGATGAAGCTGGTACTGGAGTATTTTATTTATGAAACACAATTCTGAATAAGTTTGTAAATATTGGCACTTTGATAAAATTTTTAATATGTTATCTAAATAATGCTTGCATGAGAATTTAGCTTTTTGAAAGATCATATATATATTCAATGTCAGTGGAAAAAATCTGCTATGACTGTTCTCATATCAAGATGAAGCCTAAAGATGGTGCGATTTTTTAATTTTTTATTTTATTTGATTGTTTATAGTCCCTTTCCCACACAACCTTGGAGTAGCAGTCAGTGTAAAATGTGTGAAACATAATAAAAAATTAACAAATGATTTTAAAGCATATAAAAATATTTGGTAGATATTTCCTCTAGGAGCTGCTTTAAAATGTATTTTGCCATGTGCTTTATGGGGAGTGATATTTTATGAATCAGTATAAAATTCTGATGTAAAATTACTACAGTTGATCTGATAAATGGCTGTCATTTTACTGGGGAAAATATTTGCAATGCTATACTCCACTGAGAGCAGAACACTATTCTGGAAAGAGGCTCACTTTGCTGCTCTAGGTTAGCACAGCACAAAGATTCACAGTTAAATTTGTGTAACTCAAAAACAAAACAAAACAAAACTTAAGTCAGAATAACCACTATCTAAGTAGGTGACATTTCACTAATCCAAAACAGAGACCAACACCCTAATTAAATGTTAAACCTAACTATCTCATTTTTAAAAGCAAAGTTTTTTCAGCCTTTCTGTGATTTCTTATTCTTGGAAACAAAGAAAAGGGAGTTGCAGAGTGTGGGAGCTCTACAGACAAACGACCTAAAACTTCCATCTTCTATTTAGCTGAGGAAACTTCAGAAGAAGATTGCTATTTAGCTAATAAATAGGTATTGTATTCTTACACTCTTGTTAACTATGCTAGAGAATTAACACACTGGATGTCTTGTTGTTTTGTTTTCTCATCTGGAACTCTCTCCTTGCTCATTGGATTCTTGTCAAATAACCCCCTGGCAGCTGTCACCCTCCAGATTTGCAAAGATGACTTAGTAATGGTGCCACCACTGCAAGTTGGAAGAGAGCTCATTTCCACAAAAGAAGACAGGGAGATAACAGGGTTCTTTTGTTGATTTTTTTTTTCCAGGGCAAAGACAATTCACTTGGTGGACATAACAGGCAATCTGGTTTCCACATAGACAATCCAGATGGCCTTAGTAGCTGACAGGGGTTGGCTATCCACAAACTCAATCCAGCTATTTTATTGCAGGAAACCTTTAACACTAACAGCATGCAAACAGCATAGTCTCATCTAATAGTCTGAATCCTTTTTCTGTGTGTGTGTGTGTGTGTGTGTGTGTATGTATATATATATATATATATATATATATATATATATATGTATATGTATATTTATGAGAAAAGATGATTTGCACATATAGCATGGCTAAGAGGGCATTGGGCTGGTACTCTTCAGAGCAGTATCAGTCATTTCTTTAAATGAAACCTAGGTTCCAGGAAGGTACATTGTAGTAAAATTAAGACCAGGATGAGTCCACAGAATCCAATGGTTGCCTTTATGGCTAGAAGGTCCTTTAAGCAATTACATATCAATTATTACCTGTTAAAATTTGGTATAGGGAATAAATACACAATCATGGCACAATTTACTTAAAACTGTATTCTCAAGATTCAAATAAAACACATGTATTGCATGTGTGAAAACAGGGGCTTGAAATCAGGCAATGTCTCTAGGAGAATCGTCAGGTAAATATTCTGAGCATTTAAAAATCAAAAATCAAGCAAGAATGTGGTTTCTCAAGCCATGTCCCAGGGCTACATGTATGAATCACCTGGAATGTTAAATTACTGGAATAAGAATCTCTGAGAAAACCAGATGTGAGTGATAAATTATAATCTCTGCATGATTTAGACATAGTACTGAGCTAGAAGAATTGTAATATTCCAGTCTATTATCTCAGTATAGATTGTTTCCTAGTTCATCTCTTCATTGTTATTAACCTCTGTGAGATAAAAGCTGCCTAAGGACTCAGAGATTTATATTATATACTTTATAATGGATCCATTTCTTGAGTTTTTGAGATGGACAGAAAAAAAGTCTTGTTTTTAGTGTGAGATTAAAAGCAAAAAAGAAACTTTATAAAAGGAAAAATAACAAAATACATAATTTAGATGGCATTTCAGGAAAAATTCTGATAGAATCACAAACAATGATTTTTTTTTGATGATATGTATTTCTCAATTTTTCCTACCTGAACTTTTAAGAGCCTGCCACACAGAAATCAATTATTACCTGATAAAGTTTGGGATGGGGAAGAAATACACAAGCGTGACAAAATTTGCTCAAAACAATATTCAAATAGAACCCATGATTTGCAGAGGTGAGTCCAGGGGCTTAAAACCTGCTGACTCTCCTTGCTTGTCTGTGTCAAAACAATGTAAGCAAAAAGCTTAGTTGAAAACTCTAAACACAGTGAAAATCATACCTTAGTTGCATATTTTACTTCCGGATAGATTCCCAATTATATACTTCCCAGGTCACCCATCCTCTAGCATGATCAGCTGCAAGAATGGCCATATCAAAGAGCAGTCTGATGTTCGACCACTTTTACATCATGCAGTGTTTTTTGTTTTTTGTTTTTTTGCTTTCCTGAAAGGAATGTTTCAAGAGGGGGAGCTAGTTAGCTAATTGATTATAAACTGACTGAATTTTAGCAAAGGGGAAAGACTTGCGTTTAAGGAAACCTAAGAAAATACTGTTCCCTATCCCATTTCTACTCTAATCTAATCGAAAAGCAGGCTGAATCTTAAAGAATTCGTATGAGCCCAGCATGATAGCTGATTAAGACTTGACAAGCAGAAAGAAAATAGGATTTTTAATCATGCATCTTCTAGAAATGGAACTATGAAACCAAAAGAACGACAATTATGCTCTAAGTCATGCAATTTAGAGCAACAAAGGGACTAGGTATGTTCAGGCAGCTCTGCAGTTATAGCCTTTGGACCTGTTTTAAGTAAAACTCTCAGTAATCTAACACTATCAACTGCAAAACCAGACTTTTAACACCTCCCTGTGGTGCCTCTTATGCCTGCTAATGTGTGGCAATTTATAAGATGGGTTCATAAGCAGGTAACTAAACCAATTCATTCTAAGAGGTGAGTCTTGCAAAGTTATTATTTTTGCTTTTTCTATATTTTCCCCTCTCCCATCCCATTTCTTAAATTATTCTCCGACCTCATGTTTCTCTCTTCTCTCTCATTTATTTTTCAAAGCAAGACAAGATGCAAAAGCTTTCATAACTTTTCTGTTCAATTTGTCATTTTATTGGTTAGAAAATAAATCTTCACCAATAATGACTTGTACAAAAATTTTAAAAAGGGAAGAACAATGTGGTGGAGAGAGAGAGAGTGAGAGAGAGAGAGAGAGAGAGAGAGAGAGAGAGAGAGAGAGAGAGAGAGAGAACCTGTAAGGAGCTAATATTATATCTTTGTTTAGGTATATAGATAAAAATTGCCCCTAGCTTGGGGGGGGACCATATGGGACGCCGGGGATTGAACCGTGGTCCTTCCTTGGCTAGCGCTTGCAAGGCAGACACCTTACCTCTAGCTCCACCTCGCCAGCCCCATTATATGTTTATATTTTTGATGTTCTGAAATAAAAGCTAAGAATCTGAAGGGGTCATATTTGAAGCAGGCCCTAAATAGTGTTCCCATGGGAACACCTCTGAATCTCTCTTAATGATGTCTCTATTTCTTCTTTTCTGAAAATGGTAAAAAAAAAATGCTCTAGTGAACTGAGATAAGTACAAGGGCAGTAACTACTATGTGCTCAACAGAGTGCGATATTTAAAATATACACATGATTTGTAAAGCACTTTCAAGTACAGATTGTCTTAAATACCTAAGCCATCTGGACTATCTCTTCAATTCCCCAAGAGTCCTTTTCTAATAGTGTTTTACCAAGGGACTGGATTAAAACAGATGGATCATACTAGGGTAGAAGGAACTGGCTAGGATACAATTTCGAGTCTTGGAATACCTAGTAAGAGTCTTGCAACCCTATTTATTGAGCACCATTTACAAATCTAAAGCTAGAGATGTGTGTGTTTATAAGAACGAAGACATTGGGTAGAAAAGTATGCCGACCTCCAGCTTGGCAGTAAGCCTCATGGTTTGGAGAACAGGATAAAGTTCAGGGCTGTGCATCCTTAAAAATATATCATAAGGGAATCATGTTTATACCCTGATTCCAAGGTTCCGTATTAAAACTGGAGTTAATACAGTGGGTATAGTTAATTTTGAGCAATTGGGACTTGAGAGGAGCTCTTATTGTGTTTTCTACTTACTTACTTACTTACTTACTTACTTACTTACTTACTTACTTACTTACTTACTTACTTACTTACTTACTTAAAGTAAGACTTAAAAAAAAAAGCCTTTTGGACAACACACAGCTGGCTCAGATCTTACTGATGGATCTACACTCAGAGATCACTGCTAGTAGGGGAACCATATAGGGTGTCAAGGATCGAATTCCAGACAGCTACATGCAAAGTGAGCACTTTACTTGCTGTTTTTTCACTCTGGTCCCTGAATCCCAGATTTCTCATCTATATAATGACATTTAATTAAATCAGACTTTTACTGGTATTGGTGATATAATTTGCTTACCACAATGTTAGACACAAATTAATTTTGAATAAATATTCATTTCCTTCTTAGGCCTCATTCTTTTTTTATGTATTGTTCACTTGTGGTCCTTGATCATGCAAAGCCAAAGATTCTAATTTTGTTTTTCCCATGTTAAACCAACAGCACTGGAGAGAAAGTAACTGTGATTTCAACATACATACATGTATTCCCATTAGTATTATGTGTAAATGTGTGAAGGTGTGTGTCTCATGGGTTATTTGGTCAGTACCTTCACTTCAGAGATCTTCCCAGAATGTTGAATTATCTGGAGATCCACATTCATTTTAATAATAAGTTATTAACTTTTGAAGATTAATTCAGCCTGAAACTCCTTCGAGGACTTACTGTAACTTTGGATCTTCTCATACCATATGTTAAATTGTCCTGAGCATACACTCTCTTCCATAGATGTGACATTCCTTGACAATATTCCTTTGATCCTATGTGGTCCACCAGTACCCCAAGAGTAATTCCTGAGTGTAGAGCCAGCAGTAAATTCTGAGAACCACCATATGTGGCCCCCAAAATAAACAAAAATCCCTTATGCTATGTACTCATCTCATAGAGTTTCTCCAGAACTCAACCGAGAACAAGAAAAGAAAGAAACTCAGCTTCTTTGCACTATCCTTCTAAAGCGTGTCATATCCACAAAAGTGAGAGCTTGGCTGAACACTCTGACTGAATTATATGGAGGAAGGTTGCTAGGTGAAATTCTTTTCTGCAGAATTCTCTTTGCATTATGAGGTTGAAAGAGAACTTTGCTGTGCCCAGTAGATTAGCAATTACACACCACTGTCTTTCAGAACTATGATTATACTTAGCACCTTCTGATCAAGAAACACTCCTGTCCAAGTTACCCAGACAATTTCAGCTCTGGGCTTCTCTTGCTTCTTCAGCATTGTCCAGCCAAAAAAGATCAGGAGAATTATTAGGTAATCATTTTCTAGGATCTTTAATCCTAGAATTTAGTTCTAGATTTTGGCAGGATTTTATCAAGCACAGGGCAAATGATGTAGGTGGGGTTGAGAATCCAAAATGGCTCTTTACCAGCAGATAGTCAGTGACCATTGAGTAAGATTTTAAAATTAGTTGAGGTTTGGAAAAAGTAACTGGAATGGCAGAGTGCATGTTTTGCATGTAAGAGGCCTTGTTTTGGCCCATGGGACTACAGCATCTTCAAAGAAATGCCAGAAGTAACTTCTAAACTCAAAACCAGGAGTAGTTCCCTGAGTACTTCAGGTACTTCCAAGTGAAAACAAGAGTTATTTGGGTAATTCTCCAGAAAAATCCTCGAGAAGTTTTACTTTCAAGCTTAAGACATCACTCACCCATTTATACTCACTATTAAAGTGAAGTCTCTTAGATTTGGATTGTATGTTTCAGAGAGAAAATTCCCACATTAGTCTTTGCAAGGGATATTTGGAAACTATGGGATGCAGAGCTCTTTTCTGCTTCTAAACCAAGTTTAGAATATATAGTTTGTACAATAATAATGATGGTATTTACTGACTTCTTTCTATAAGCTCCACAATGTAGTTTTAATGGCAGACATGAAAACAACCTAAGAAATAGATAGCAAAGTCTACGGATTAAAAATAAACAAATATAAAAATACTGTTCAACTTTTCCAAAGTACCATGGACAAGTGAATTATTATTGTGAAATTACTCTGGACAAACCTAATGTACATTTCTCTTTCAATCTCTATGCTTAAATAGCTCTCAATAAAATATAGTTAGAAAGCACTCAAACCAAAGGTCAATGTGACTACTGGAACTACTGATTAGGTATCAGTAACCAGTACTGCATATAAAAAGTGCTCAGGGCAGGGATTTCTGCTTTTTAATTGCTTTTTGCATTTGGAAAAATATCTTTATGAACACTTATTATATTGGTTTGGGTGTGACTTTGAGCAATAGTAATATACTGTGTCTTGGTTTCAGAAAAATACACACTAGGAAATAAGTGAAAAACTTCTGAGTCCCCAATGTGGTATTATCCAAAAACTAACTCACCCCAGAACAACATACAACTCAATTAACATTAATGAGAGCTACTCACATGTGTCTGTGTAATGCTCCAAAAGGAAGAGCTACAGTTCCAAATCACTGAGCTTGGGAGCTGAGATTTCACTGGAAACCAACCAGTGAGATGATACAATGGGCTCTCTAGGGAAGCATCAGTCCACTAGTCTACCAGGACTACAAACATGGAATATATACTTTAATCCAAATAGTTGCCTCTAACCTCTACCCAAGAACCTGAACTAAGATTAAGTAAATAATTTTTAGTAATTAAAAATTAAGCAAAGGATCAGTACAAGTGACTTTTACTCAGAAACATACACTCTAGAATCTTTACTGCCTTTTCCAGTGTTTTCTCAGTGAGCTTTTATTTAGGTATACTGTTTACTATTTAAGCACTGATTAATTTGACTCTTTTTCCTATTGTCTTTGAGTCATAATTACACGATAGAAAGAACAATTTTAGAAAATGCAGCATTAAGTAATTCCAATTGGAGTAAATGTAATGAACTGATAGTTGTTTTTATTTTCTATATTTGCCTAGAGAAGGGTCTTCAGTATCTCTAAATGAGATGAAACAATGCCCATGGTTTGGGGAGCACTGAAGAAAATCAAAGCAAAAATACTGTGCTGTTTTTGCTTAGTTCCAAATGTTTGTTATTTTTCTACCCCCTTTTTGTTTTTTGGGCCACACCCAGCAGTGCTCAGGGGTTACTCCTAACTCTGCACTCAGAAATCATTCCTTGCAGGCTTGGGAGACCATATAGGATATCAAGAATCAATCCCGGTCCTGTCTCGGGTTGGCCATGTGAAGGCAAATGTCCTACTGCTGTGCTATTGCTCTGGCCCCATTTAGCTTCCCCTTTTTAATCACTAAATTCAACCTATTTTTTTTTTTTTAATTTAGTTGCTTGTTTGTATTGTGGCCACACCTGGCTGTACTCGGAGCTTACTCCTGCCTCTGAACTCAAGAATTTATTTGACTCTGCTTGGGGAACTATTTGGGATATTGGGGATCAAATTTGGTAGGCATCATTGGAGACAAGATTCCCTACCCACTGTACTATCTCTTCAGCCCTCAACACAAGCTTTGTATTTATTTTTATAAGGAAGAGGGGTCAGAGCTACAATAAAATGGGTAGGAAATTTGCCTTGCATGTTGCAGACCCAGGTTTGATTTGATTCTTGGCACTCTACATGGCCTTTTGAGCCTGCCAGTAGTTATCCCTAAGTGTAGAGCAAGGAGTAAGCTCTGAGCCCTGTGTAGGTGGACAGAGACATAGCATAGCAAGTAAGGTACTTGCTTTGCATGCTTGAATGCAAAGTTGGATGCCTGGTGTCCTGATCCCTGCAGAGTAAATTTTGAGTACTGCTAGATGTGATCCATCTCTCATCCCCCCAAAATAATAATCGCTTTAACTGAAATATGAGAGATTATATGGGGAGAGAAGAAATATTCAGATTCCAGGATTTGTGAACATTTTTAATAAATGGGACAATAGTGAGCAATCATAGTTTTCATGAAAATTAGTTGTAACTTTTCAAGTAAGAAATTGTTTTAAAAGTCACAAGACAAATAACCAAGCTCAGATATCTCAGCCCATTAATGGGTTGTCAACCAAGTAATAACTTAAGAGCTGGGTTGTGGGAATGTAACCATGTATAGCTTCATGTCAATATGGTTGGACTCACTAATTACCAGGTTTGATTTTCCTATCACTATTTACTATGACGATTAACCTATTTCAGCAGGATTCAAAAAAAAAAAAAAGCAGATGGATTTGTTATTTAGTTTTATAGGAAGGCTGATGAAGATGCCTCTAAAATAGTCCCAAATAGTCCTGTTCAGGCATGCTAGAGGCCAATGTCAGTGACTTTAGGACAATAGGGTCAGATAGTTCAGTGTTAGGCCCTAAGATCTCTGGGCCTCAGGTACTGAGGCGTGCAAGGCTGGGGAACAAATATAGGGCTTCAACTGGCAATGACTGAGCCTCTGCTACCCCTTATCTCACTCTCCTTACATATTTTACAAAAAAATTGGGGAGGGCACAAAAATTTGTTCACAGGTTTACTTCTTGCTCTTCATGGAGGGATCACTCCTAGAAGGTATGGAAGATCATTTTGGGTAGTAAGAATAGAACCTGTGACAGTCGTTTAAAAGGCAAGACTCTACCTATTGTACTATCTCTCCACATCTCCACCCCTAGAGTTTTTATGTTACACTTAGTATCTCAAATAACCACTGTTACAACATCTTAGTAATAAAAATATATTTTTCAGGTAACATATTTTCCTGTATTCTTGTTATTAAGCTCACTATTTTCTGCATACACTTTCTGCCTGTCCTTGAGTTCCATCCTCATTCACCTTCTCAAAGTTTATGCTCCTTCCTTGACTCTCCCACCTCATTAATCTTTTTATAATGATTAATTCTGATCACTAGACAAACATTGTCCTGGGACTTCCTATTTAAAAATATTCTTTGAACTCCTAGCACTTTTTAACCAATGCATAATTCATCTACTACTTTTATGTGTTTCTTGAGAGTTGTCTAGTGCAATCAAGATTTCTTCCACTCTCACCAATTTTTAACCCAATTTTGTGGATTCTTGCCCCAGTTCTTTTAAAATATCCCTTGTCAGTCACCAATGAACTGCAAGTCTTCATGACATTTTTTATTTCTCTGCCAAATTCTTTCCTTCTACCAAACTCCTGAACTTTGGCACTCCCCCCAATCTCAAAACCATTTTTTCTTCTTTATGCCCTTTTCTGATATAAATTATTTTCTTAATTGATCAAAATATAGATTCAACAATTTGGTGACCGCAGCCTACTCTGTATTTTTTCCTCCTTTTCAATTTACTTATCTTAACACAGCTTCACTGTAGATCACCCAGAAGTGACTCTAAACAACTTTCTGAAAAGTAACTTTTTCTTTACTAGTCAATTCTCCAGATAGCTTTAAAGTTTATGTTCTTAAATTATGAATAAGATCATGTACTTTCCTGTTGAAATCTGCACAATTCTTCCTTTCCTTAACATAATGCTCTTTTACAATGTCCCTTACTAAAACCTACAAGAACTTGACCCTGCTCTCTCTTCTTTTGTCACTACACTCTGGTCACAGTGCCCCAGGTATACTGTGATCTTTCTGACCCTCAAGCATACTGAGTTGCTGTTTTTCATTTTCTTCCTCTGGAACCATTTGAATGTTATTTCCTCTGCCTTTGCTGGTTTCATTTTAATTTCATCTAACTATCTGTACTTCTTATGATAGAAACTCAAATTAAATGCCACTTCCTCGAAAATAATTTCTCTAACCATTTCATTTGAAATAATTTCATGGACAATTTTTTTAAACTTAGAAACTTAAAAAATGCATTTAACAGTGTTTATATTCTATTGATTGAATTTTTCTGTCATATTGCTTTATTTTTGTTTTGTTTATTTTTTATTAAGCTATAAAACCTTAAAGAAATTACATGTTCTTTTGCCATTTTATCTTCAATGATAAATATCAAGATTGGAACATAATACATACTTGTTGAATAAATGGGATTTAGGAACATGGCCTAAGAACAAAATTTTCTCTAGCTTCATCATTTGTGCCAATCAAATTAAATTCCGAGTACAGTTTGACAGTAACACACATTAAATTAGAATACTTTTAAAAGGTAATGATTTCTTTTAATTCTTCTCTTATCCTGATTTTAGAGATTATCTACAATGAAATACATTATATACTAACAAAGCAGAAACTTTATAAACTAATAAAGCAGATCAGCAAATTTTCTAACAATTATCCAGGTTATTCAACATATTAGGAGAAAAAAGTTCTAAATTCTATTAGCATAGCAAGTGATACTTCTCCCATCTCATTAAAATATCTTAAATAAAACTATATGAATTATAATTTAACATTAAGTGGAGATAAAAATGGACATTAGAGTCAAGAAGTTTGCATTCTACAATATTTTAAATTAATTGTAGGCAAATATGTATGTTTTCATTTATTTAAATGTCTATGGTGCATGTAAAATCAAATGACACTAAGAAGGAAAGACTTTTGAGAACTTATATTCTATGTATCTTTTCAGAATCATATAGGACTTCCACAGACTATAAAAAGATACAAAATAAAACCAAGAAAATAAAAATAAATTAACCAATAATGATGAACTCAGACACAAGTTCTCATTCTCAAGACATTATCTCAAAATGTATTGACTAGGAACTTAGTGCTCTTTAGTCTTTCCATAGGTACAAGACCTGAAACATGATTAAATTTGAAAAAAAATTTTATCCTCACACCCTGTCTCATCTAATTCTATCTCATATGTCCTCAGCATTCAAAACAGTAAAAATCATAAAGACATACTAAATGGTCTTTTATAATATAATGTTGCTCTTTAAGACATAATGTAAGAAACTGGCAGTAGCAGCAAAATTACATATTATATAGTGTTATATATAGTATATATAACGTATCTATGTTTTATATATAGTAGAATTATAATAATAAGTAGTATGCATTGACTTTCCTGTAAAACTTGGCCAAAAGAGAATTTCAGGCTGCTTCTAGCTCTGTACCAGACCAGAGAAGGTGAACCATGAGAGATTTTTAACTAAGGCTAACAAAGAGATGAAGAATATCATAAGAATAACATTAATGAAGAAAATATTATGCATACCATTTTCAACTCAAAATAAGCTTTGGAATACAGGGAGGCTGTAGGGAAGTGTGCTAACTCAATATTTGAAAATAGGGGGGCCAGAGCGGTGGGCGTTTGCCTCACACTCGCTAACCTAGGAAGGACCGCAGATGGATGGATCCCCCAGCGTCCCATATGGCCTCCCAAGACAGGGGCAATTTCTAAGCACATAGCCAGGAGTAACCCCTGAGTGTCAGCGGGTGTGACCCAAAAAGCAAAAATAAATAAATAAATAAAAGACAATATCCAATGAAAATAAACCAGAAATATGACAATAGAAATGAGTTTACCAATGTTGGGTAGGGGTATATAGAAAAGTCCTATGAACTTTGGTGGAGTAATACCAGCATCCCCCAAACACAGAAGCATTTACACTATTTGTGTATTTATTGTTCTTCCTTTGAATCAGACTCAGAATTTGCTCCTAGCTCTATGCACAGTGATCACTTCCAATGTTGTATAGAGACAATATTGAGCTGAGATTGGCTACATGCACCACAGCATACTATGTTTTGGCCCCCAATATTACACTTTTAAAACAATATGAATTCAGTGAAAATAGAATAAGATTGATAGTACAGCAGGAGAGTTGGTGAGTGTGCTTTACACACAAGAGCCCCAGGATATATCCCCGACTCTGCACAGACTGATTCAAGAGCAGCATCTGAGTACCACCTGGTTGGCCCCTCTTCAAAAAATGGCTCAATCCATTAAAATAATAAACAACCAAAGAGCAAATCTGACACAATAAAAAAAGCAATAGAAATGATTAGATGATATTTCAATTCTGTTCTATATTTTTGAGTCCTCATATTTGAATTTAAGATTTTGGTTTTTGGGTTGTTTTATTGTTTTGTTTTGTTTTTAGATATTTTTTGAGCCACACTTGATGACGCTCAGGGGTTACTCCTGGCTATGCACTTAGAAATCGCTCCTGGCTTGAGGGACTATATAGGATGCCAGGGGATCGAGATCGAACTGCGGTCTGTCCTGGATCAACCACGTGAAGACAAATGCTCTACAACTGCACCATTGCTCTGGCCCCAAGTTTTTGGTTTCTTAAAAGTGACAAATGAATTTGAAATCATTTGGAAAACAATCCATACTTCAGATACTTAATAATAGAGTGAAGGAATATCCAGGGGAAAATTACAGATCTGGGTTCTGGAGTAGATCCTATGTAAATAAGTATACAGGCAGTATGACTATAAGATACTATTTATGTGGGAAATTTCCTGGAAATAGTGAAAATGAATGTTGGGGTGACAGAATAAGTAGTGCTATCTAAGTCCAGATCTGAGGCATTTGTCTTCACTACAAAAAAAAAAAACATCATATTGAACCACCCCAATATCCCAACTTACTACACTTGACCAGGCTTTCCCCATTGCCAAAACAACATATATTCTCTCTAGATGCAGAGATACTTGCATTGTTCTTCACTGTCAGTTATGATATTCGCTAGCTATATAACTTTATTGAGTACTGAAATCTGGCTAATTCAATTAAATTATTAATTTTTATTTACCTGTATTGTTTTAAATTTTAAATTTATTTTTATTTGGGACACTGTGGCTTACAATACTGTTAATGATAAGACTTCCTTCATGGCACAGGCCAGCATTGCTCCCTTCCACAATGTCTACTACCCCATTATAATCCCCTTTTCCTCACAACCCAATTCCCTTTCCACTCACCATGGTAAATTTTCTATTTGTTTTCAGTTGTCTAATGCCTTTGGACTTTTTGTTATATCCTTATTTTTTATCTAGTTACTATAGATTGCAGTTATTCATGATTAAAATTTGGGCACATGACTTCAGTCTACTTGCATCCACTTCCTCTCACCAATGTCTCTCATTTCCTTCCCACCCACCAGTCTGCCTCTATGACAAGAAATTTTAAAAATATCTTTGATGCTGCCTTACAGAATTGTTACTGATAGGTTTTCTGGTATATTTTCATGCATAACACTTTTCTGCCTTTAACATCCCTTCCCTCCTAACTTCTCTTCACTATTGTTATGTTATCTTCCTGGTTCTATTTCTTCCCACCTTCTATCCCCAATATGGCATGTTACTTATTAGTTTCTCTATATGCCATATATAAGTTAAATCATACTGTATCTGTCACTCTCCTGTGGGCTAAATTTGCTAAGCATGATACTCTTCAGAGCTATAAATGAACATACCAGAAAATTGCATAAACTCATCTTGAATTGTAAGTAAATAATATTCCATCTTATATATGTAGCAGAATTTCTATATTCAATTATCTGTTCTTAAACAGCTGAGTTATTTCTAGATTTTGGAAATTGTAAATAATGTTGTAATAAATATAGGTGTATAAATGTCTTTTCTGAATAGATTTTTGGGGCCCATTATGTAAATACCCAGAATTGAAATAGCTGGGTAATATAAAAGGTCAATTAATAGTTGCTTGGTGATTATTTTATTTCTTTCCAAAAAGTTGTATCAGTTGTTATTCTCACCAGCAGTGACTAAGGATCCCCCTTTCCCCACACCACACTAGCACTGGTATTTTTGTTGTTGTTATTTGTGATGTTTGCCAGTGTAAGGTGATATGTCTTTGTTGCTTTGTTTGCATTTACTACTTATACTTTATTTAAAACTTTTTTTTTTGGTTTTGGTTTTGGTTTTGGTTTTTGGGCCACACCCGGCGATGCTCAGGGGTTACTCCTGGCTGTCTGCTCAGAAATAGCTCCTGGCAGGCACGGGGGACCATATGGGACACCGGGATTTGAACCAACCACCTTTGGTCCTGGATCGGCTGCTTGCAAAGCAAACGCTGCTGTGCTATCTCTCCGGGCCCTAAAACTTTTTTATATGCCTTAATCATCTGAATTTCTTCTTTGAGAACCAAGTTGTGTTCATCCCAGGGATGCACAGATGATCTATTATCTATAAGCTAATTAAATATTATACCATAATAATATATGGATAAACAAAAATCATATGATTATAACAACAGACGTGGAGAAAATTAGACAAAATTAAACATCCATTGGATAAAATTCAAGATTTCAAAAATTCAAGACAAATTTCAATTCAACAAAAAGTTCAAGATTGGACTTTCATTAGACAAATTAGATATAAATTTTAAAAATACCCCTAAAATGGAAGTTGAAGAGCTGAAGAAACTTTTCTCAACAAAATTAAAGATATTTACCACAAGCCTATAGAAAACATTGTATTTAATGGTTAAACACTGAAAGTCTTAAAATCAAGCACACTGTCTCATACTCACTGTTACTATTCAACATAGTACAGGAAGTTTTTCCCTAGCATATATGCAAGAGCTATAAATGATCTTAATATCAGAAAAGAAATTAAATGCCACTATTTGAAGATGACATGCTACTCTACACTTTGACTTTCTAAAGAAACTCCTAGAAACAATAGACTTGTACACTAATGTGTAAGAATTGAAAGTTAATACTCAAAAATCCAGGGCTTTTATATATGCAAAGAATGAAATAGAAGAGTAAGACATTTGAAAAGCTCAATACTGTTCACACTCAAGTCTCAGAAAAATCAGTGGAAATCAATGCAATAAAAGAAACAAAGACTTACACAAAGAAAGCTATAACTGACTGTTGAAAAAGTGAGAGAGGATATGAGGAAATGGAAATCAATCTTTTGTTCATAAATGGCAAGGATCAACATTGTCAAAGTGATAATTTTATTGAAAGCACTATGCATATTCAATCAGCCCATATAAGTCTACTCATTTTAAAAGAGGTAGAGCAAACACTCTTGAAATTCATATGGTTAATAACCTACTCTCAATAGCCAAAGAAATACTGGGGAAAAAGAAGGAAGGCTTCTCTTTACCCAACTTTAAATTGTATTATAAAGAGGTAATAATCAAACAATGTGGTACTGGAATAAGCACAGACTTACAGATAAATGGTATAGAATTGAGAGTCAAGGGAGAGATTCTCAGGTACATAGACAACCAATCTTCAACAAGGAGCAAAAGTATGAAGTGGAGCAAGAAAAAACTGTTCAACTAGTGGTAAATGTAAATTTTAATATGTGGATACTAGAAAATAAAGATGGTGGGTGACAGCATAATATTTTCCCAGGTTAAATTTAAGGCACCATATGGTCCTGCAAGCACCACTTGACACGGTCCTGGAGGCCTCCAGTAACTGCCAATATGGCCCAACTATCCCCCAAACTGCAGGGTTCAAATGGCATCATATATTCAGGTCCTTGCACTGATTGCACTGAATTAATGGTTAACTGACCCAGCTAACCAAGTATCACTGCTTGGGAACCTCCTCCCCCAATCAAACAAATAGACAATTGTACATTTTTCTTTTATTTTGAAAATTGGAATTATCTTTGAAAAGGATTTTGTTTGGTTTTGGTTTGGGGCCACACCCAGTGGCTCTCAGGAGTCACTCTAAACTCTGCACTCAGAAATTGCTCCTGGCAGGCTTTGGGGACCATATGGTATGCCAGGAATCGAACCCAGGTCAGTTCCAGGCGAGTGGCATGCAATGCAAATGCCCTACCACTGTGCTCTCTCTCTGGCCCCAATCTTTAAAAAGGTTACTTACTGGTGGAAGCATGTACTCTATAAAATAACTTTTATAATTTACAAATTAAGACAAATTAGAAAAATTATAAACTTTAGTAAACTGTGGTACATATACACAATAAAATATTATGAAGTCGTGAGGAGAGATGATGTCATGACATTTTCCTATACATGGATGGACATACGCTGTGTGAAATAAGTCAGAGGGAGAGAGATAGACACAAAATAGTCTCACTTATCTATGGGTTTTAAGAAATATAATAGACATTGTAATATTGCCCAGAGAAAATAGATATAAGGACTGGAAGGACCAGCTCACTATATAAAGTTCACCACAAAGAGTGGTGAGTGCAGTTAGAGAAATGACTACACGAACAATTATCATGACAATGTTAGTGACTGAGAGAAGTATAGTGCCTTTCTTGAATACAGGCAGGGAGTGGGGAGGAGGGAGATTGGGAACATTGGTGGTGGGAATGTTGCACTGGTGAATGGGCAGTGTTCTTTTTATGACTGAAACCCAATTACAATCATGTTTCTAATCATGGTGCTTAAGTATTTTATTTTTAAAGAAAGCAAAAAATTATAAACTTCTTAATTTGTGCTTAGAATTTCTGGACCATGTGACTGTAACAACTCCAATACTTTAATACTGTGCCCCAATAGGAACACACCAATATTGAGGTCACTGTATATTTGAAGCCACCTAATGTTTAGAAACCAAAAACAGTAGCTTAATGATCAGTTAGCAACAAGACCATACTAAACCTTTGACAATGACTTAATGACTTCATTGTGAGATACAGTAATTTTTTTTGGGGGGGGTCACACCCAGTAGTGCTCAGAGGTTTCTCCTGGCTCTATGCTCAGAAATCGCTCCTGGCAGGCTCAGGGGACCATATGGGACGCCAAGATTCGAACCACCACCCTTCTGCAAGCAAGGCAAGCACCTTACCTCCATGCTATCTCTCTGGCTCCTGAGATACAGTAATTTTTATAAATTTTTTTGTTGCTGTCCTCTTTTTCTTTTCCTTTCTCTTCTATTTTTCTTTCTTTTTTTCTTTATTCCTTTTTCTTTAAAAAAAAAATCACTCATATTTACCTGGAAATAAATGTATCATAATCAGCGATGGGATACATGACCTTGAAAGGAAGTAATTTATATAAAAATTATAATTTTAAAATTCAAAGTGCATTGAAATGAACAACTAATGAGATTATTTAAAAATAGATACTTAGAGAAGATAACTGCTAGGCACATATTTAAAGTCATGTTTAAAATACATTTGTGGAATTGAAAATATTTACACTCTAACAGATTTTTAAGTATATAATTATTTGTACATTAAATAAATTAAGCAAGTAATAGTACTACCTGTTTTGTCAAGAATACATTATTTTGTTTAAAATAAAATAATAAATGTTGCTTAACATCTGTTTGCTTTTTCATTGTATATTTAAGAAGACTTCAATAAAAGAAACATATAATAATGTTATTAATTAAATGAGTGCCTAAATTTTAATAGCAGGTTATAGTTTACACAGTATATTCACATCAATCATTTCTTTTTAATCCTTAAACAGTCTATCAACAGCTCAGTGCAACTAAATTATTTGATGAGTATAACACATTTCTCAAGTCATATAATCCAAACAGAGACTGAGTTGTTATTTTAAACTTAATAAGTTTTGTGAAGTCTCAGAAGCAGTCTATGAGTTTGCACTTTCTGTTTGATAAATACAACCATCTTACTGTTGTAAAAAATAAACTGTGTGCTGACTTCACTTAGCAGCAAGAAATTCTTTCTACTTTCATGCTCTTAGGAATATTTTCAATCAATCCCTGTGAACTCTTTTCACATGTATGTTACCTAGTCTGTCCATATATACTTTATCTGAGAATAAAATAAAATGATTAACTAGGTATTGACCTAAATATACAGATTATTTTATGTTAACTCTGTGAATACTTATTTGGCAAACAGTTTCTTGGGCAGTAATCCAGCAAACACTCTCTCAAGAAACCATATACGAACTCATTATCTAAATCATATTAATCTCTAAGGGATTGTCAACATGTTTTAAGGAATTCATTTGACCCTATTAATTTACCTTTGGATGAAGTAAAATTTGATTAGTAAAATTTTAAAATACCTGTCTTTGTGATGGTAATTTATCTAAAAAAAAAAACTCTAAATATTTAACAAAAATGTATTTGAGCTTCTTCCCAAATACCAACACTGTCTTCTTTTGATATGTCCAATTTCCAGATGGAGAAGATTTGTTTAAAGGCTCAATTTATTCTGTCATTACTTGTTAAGGTTATGGAGAATGACAAAAAGCAGATGGCATGACCTTGCAACATTAGAAATTAGGACACAAGCTAGCGAAATAAAAGAGTTTGCACCAGTGAAGATCATACACTTATTTAAAAATAACACTGAGAACCAGATCTTCTAAATTCCTGCTTGATATTCATTACTAAATTCTACTCTCAGTAGCAAGAAAACCAGCCCACTGTTCCTACGTTCCAGATAAATGCAATTTCTACCATATCTTGGACTTTAAATACATCTTAAAATATCTTTTTTCCTCAATTTTGTTTTACTGTCTTTTGTTTGTACTAAAAACACAGAAAGCCTATAATTGGACTTTCGAGTATAACGCTTCCACAAATCAGTGGATAGTCATAATAGTTTGGTGTTTACTCTGCTATCATTTTCATAGAATAGAGCAGCTTAATATCTTAACATCAATGTCTTCTGAAATAATAATGAAAATATTATTTCTCAAACACTGACAGTGTTCTGCATACATTATTCTTCTTTATAATCATTGTTTTACAACAGTGATTAATTAAAACAGATAAATCGTAGGATATAGAACACCATTATTACAACAGAAAAACAAACCAAAAATGTGGAGTGTTAGCTTTGACAATTGAAAAGCCTGAAAGAATGATGAGGAGATTGTAAGTGCAGGCTAGATTTGCAGAGGAGAAAATGATACTAGTGGTTTAAAAAAATGTTGAGTACTGTTTTGTAGAGCTGAAAGGGCAGAACTTATTGCATTAGCCTGTAAAATAGATAAAGGTGCCAAGTAAACCTATGCATGCAAAATAAAGTTTCAGGAAGAATATTGAGTGTTTCAAATGGTCTGTCAGCTACACAAGATAAGATGTTAAAATTATGCTAAAGAGAAAGTATTCAGTATTCAAAAACCTTCAATCCAGGGTTACCAGATTGAAAAACAAAACTCATACTTCAGCATTTCTGAATGCTATAATACATAAATAGAGAGAGAAAGGAGAAAGAGAGATAAAGATAAATGGCTTCAGGACTCAACTAAATCAGGGACATGACATTAGGAAATTTAGAGTTGTCATAAACTAACTCTATATTTGGCCAACAGAAAAAAAAAAAGTCTTTCAAAATTATATAGACCTGGCTTTGGGACATGGAGTGAGTGAATCACAGGAAGATTCAGAGAATGCCCATAAAGTTATTTAGAGGACTTGTACAAATTGGGTAAAAGGAACAGAAATCATTCACAAAGAAAAGATGTCTCTGAGTTTCTCATCTCTCCACAGATCATAATGACGTTGAGGTGAAAACATGGGCTATTCCTGTGGAAAAGGAACATGTTTTAAAAGAACACAATCATAGCCTGATTCAAAAATTATGTAACAGCACAAATCAGAGAAAAACTTCTGTAATGGTTCCTAATCAAAGATTTACTTAAACTCCCCAAAAAACACAATTGTAAATTCTAGAATTCAGAATAATTATGGTGTAGTGAGTTCTATATTTTTTTTCTCTTTCTAGCCTTTAGACTTTTGCAGTTACTCTATTTCCATTTTCTTTATTTGATATAGATGTTTGAAAGGGAAGATTCATATTATTTAAATTTACACATCTTTTGATTTCAAAATTACATCAATGTCTAATGGAGAAACTCAATGTATCTAAATAGTAAAATAAAATTCTAATCATTAAAACAAATGAATATAAAATATAATAGACAAAGAACAATTAAAAATTACACACAGCAGAGGCTCATTTTTTTCTTCGTTTTTTTTTTTCAGAGACTCATTTAAGTCATGTAATCTTGGAATTCAATTAATTTAATCTGATAAATTTGGGATGGAACTATTTCTTGTTTGGACCTAGATATATTTTGAAGATGGAAGTGTATAGTGGATTGCTGTAGATTGCAATAAGAGTGACTGGTAAAAAAAAAATCTCCCAATAACTACTCTTTGGACTCTTTGGTATAATTGATTAATCTAACACCCAGGGATTAACCATATATCACTTGTAGCAAATGGGAATCAGCAAACATATTGAAAGCAATGTTTAAAAATCTACATGTTGAAGTCTTGCCATTCTGACTGTATAAAGTAGTCCAGACCAGACCTTCCCTCTTATGGCTAAAGCACCACGAAGAGAGAAAGTCCTGGATCAACTCAGTCATTGCTTTGTTCCAGCTGGATGTAGTCATCTGAGATAACCCATGTGAGTAGAGAAAGAGACCCATCAGCCAATCCAGATTTATGAAAAATCATAAATCTTTTTATAAACAGTAAGATCTGGTATAGTATCCTACTCAGTAAGAGGTAACTTTATTGGGACTTTTAAATAGCAATAGAGGAAAAGAACATTATCTTCATAATAAGTTGGGAACATTCTTTCCATTCCCAAATCATACCTGAATGCAATCCTCCAATTAATTAAAAATGCAAGATAATTCCTTAAGATTAATAAGTTCTAAAAACTCTACTTCTGACAATTCTTTGTTGGAATATGAATACCCCCAAGTTAGAAATTAAACAAAAAAGAGAAAAAAATCCAGGAAAGAAATATTTAGTGCAGTAGAATTAAAAAGGCAAACACACAAATTCCCAAGATGATTATAAAGGGAATTCCCAGGGGAACAGCCATGTATAGGCCTAGCTCATTAAGGAGAAAAACAGAAGATTTCTGATGGATGTATTCCAGAAAATCTCAATATGTTAAAAGATTTACCCTTCAGAGAAAAAGAAGTTGTGTGCATTGACTATAAGTACTTAAAAATCTAAATAAAAAAGGGCAATAAAGCATTAATATAAGACAAAAAGAACTGGAGGAAAAATACAATTTTCATATTGCAATGAAGTCATCATTATTTAGAAAATAAAGTTGTGGATGTGTCTATGTGATTATGCACACACATATATACATTTTTACATTGAGGGAAATTGTATGAGCTGAATATTCATCTTAACACATTTGTAAGTCAATAAATTATACTTTATGTAGTAAATTAGGAGATGGAAACAGGTGAATCTTTGGGCCATTCTCACCGGAAAAAAACAGCCTGAGGTAAGTGGCTACTTCTGTAAATAAATAAATATAACTCAAAGAAATGGAACCCAATCTGTTATTTTTGTTATGGAAGCTATATATACTTGACTAAAAATTATGCACTTCAATATCTTTGGATTAAAAGAAAACTTTATCTGAACACCTTTGTTTGTGTATCAAAGCCCACAACCACAGATGTTTATTTTTCTTATTTATCTATTTATATTCTTGGTGAGGAGAACTGGGGATAAAGATGATAGTCTATGGATGCTATGGAGAAAGATATTATATAAATCAGGAAGGCAGCACAGAGTCCCAAAATAAAAATACATAATATATAACGTATCATTTATTCTCTAGTACATATTTAGGATAACAAGGACACACACTGGGGCAAGGACATTTCAGTACAACTTTCATGTTCTTCTAGAGCTATAAAATACTGAGAGCCAGGGTCGGCGAGGTGGCACTAGAGGTAAGGTGTCTGCCTTGAAAGCGCTAGCCAAGGAAGGACCGTGGTTCGATCCCACAGCGTCCCATATGGTCCCCCCAATCCAGGGGCAATTTCTGAGCGCTTAGCCAGGAGTAACCCCTGAGCATCAAATTGGTGGCCCGAAAAACCAAAAAAAAAAAAAAAAAAAGCAGAGAGCTGTGGTAGAGATGGCAATATGCTTTACAAAACAGTCTTCTAATACTATCATCAATGATGTCTATCTCACTCCCTTTTGTAATCATCAGTTCTTGATTTAGGAGTCGAAGCTAATTGCTAGAAGTAAAAAAAAAATTAAACAAACAAAAGCAATATATCTTCTCAATTCTATTATTTGGCTGAATAAAATATGATTTCTACTTTGCTCAAACTTACTCTGGTTTATCTCAAATGTTTTCTTTCACAAGTTTCTCTGTTAGTTTCCTACAGTGAAGCAAGAAGTAGCATTGCCATGTAGGAATAGAGGTTACCTGATATCCTCTTACTTATCAAAATTAAGGGTTAATAATTTCCGTTCTTTTAGCTGAGACCTGTAAGTAGAAAAATAAACCTACTCTAGATTTTATTTTTGTTTCCCATATGAGTCTAAGTCAATTGTCTTCTGCTTTGATTCTATTCATTAAATTATTTTTTTATTATGTGACTATTTACTTTTGAGTAATAATAGTACTTTTAAAAATATATCAATAACTTTAAGAACATGATGAGGGGGCTATTTCTGAAAAAGATCTTCCTCTCTTGTTTACCTGTAGGGATAATACTGTAGGAACATTTCAACTCCAACTTTAATACTTGAATTCTACAAAGCTGTATACTCAACCTTTTCCCAACTGTGGCCTCCTTCCCACATGAATCTTTTCTTGCATCCTTCATTTCTGTCGGTTTTCTTCCTGGTATCAATTCATTTTTATTTGTGGTCCCCTGGAATATTTTGGGCCTCTGGGAAACATATATCTCTCACCAGAAAAGTGCTTGCTCTAGAACCCTAGGAGATATTAATTCAGGATTGAGCTTAGTTAAATATTGATTGACTTCAGATTTATCCCTGTGATTAAAGTCACTTTGAATGTAAGCTTTGAATATACATATATGCGTGTGGATAGTGGACTATAATTGAATTTTTCCATACCATATCACCGGTTTTGTACCTGCATCATCTTGATTTGAAAATTCTTTTAAGGGAAAAAACTGCAGGTGTAAGGTCCTGCAATTCTAGGTCTCATCTTCATTTCTTTAGCATAATTATATTTTATTATGCCATTGTTCTTCGTTCGAAAATTTTTCTCACATTTAATTCAGTGGCTTTGGCTATTGTTGTTCTCTGTGAGAGGAATTATTTTAAATAGTAAGCGAGACATTTGTAAGACTGAGTTTCTAAATTGATTTTTTTCCCTTGGGTTTTTGGATCACACCCAGTGGTGCTCAGTAGATATTCTTAGCTTTGTGATCAGAAATTACTCCTGGCAGACTGTGGGGACTATATGAAAATTCTGGTATCAACTTAGGGTTGGCCATGTCTAAAGCAAATTCCCTACCCACAGTGTT